>NC_134938.1:0-300000 GCF_051020765.1 Lasioglossum baleicum | reverse complement strand
CTTTTACGATATACTTGAAAAATTACCGATGTAACAGAATACAATCGTATTTTTAATATTTTAACATTTGATGTTACTCATCTAATCAAACAGTTTATGAATATTTTAAACAATTTTTAATTTCTATTTTGTTCTTTTGCTCAATCCGACAATATTTTACCTTTTTCATATATATGTTTTTTTATTTTTTCGAAGTTTTATTACACAGTGTTAAATATTCTGTTACTATTAATGAAGTTTATACATATTGTAAAATTTGTTAGAACCTATAATTTGTTTTTTTGCATGATATAGCTGAGAATAATTACTAGTTCCTATATACTAATAAGCATATTGAATACAAATTTTTCAAAGTTTACAATTGCATACAAAGAATATTTATGAATATTTATTAAATCTCCGATATGTTTAATGTAAATTTAATATAAATGTAAATTAATTTATATTAAACGTGTATTGCTTACATTTTTCTAATTCGAAACTATACAATGTAATGCAATTTTATTGTTTTACTTTATAGAAACAGGAAACATATTTATTAGTGCTGGTGTGGTTTGGAGCTGTCGGTTTATAACCGACGGGCAAACATCTTATCACCATATACCATAGTAATACCCTGAGGCGTTTGTAAGCTCTCTGGGTAGTTATGTGATTTGTAGTTGGTAAGCATTAAAATTTTATTGCAATTAATACATAGAATACTCTGTTAGATTAATGTCGATGATCGTTGTACTGCACTGTTGTTATTGTTCATTTTTATTCTAACAAAACAATACACATTAAATATGTCTAATCTAACATGATCATTTAAACAATAAAACCTACAATGTACAAGATTGTACTTTTTATAAAAGATTTTTGAATCGATTGGTATCGAAATGATCTATTTATAGTTTTTGTTAAATACAGTTAATGTCAATTTATTTTATATTGTAGTCATGGCGGCTGATAGTGATGGTGATCTGATTGAGACGGTGGTAACGTGTGAGGGTGACCTAGAAGATCCTGAGTTTCCACATAAGTTTAAAATTATTGTCAATCGTCTTAAGTCTTTGCTTTGCAAAGGTAATTTTCATGATTGTAATATTAGTGTGATGTACAACTTTGTAGTTCTGTTGTCAGGAAAACTCAATTGTTTTATAATTGTAGATAAGGGGGATGGTCTAAAAGTAAATAAGGTAGAGCCATGGAATTCTGTTAGAGTCACATTTTCAATACCCAGAGAAGCTGCACTACGACTTAGAGAATTAGCAGCTCAGGGTTCTCCAACACTTACACAACTTGGCATTCTGTCAGTGCAAGTTGAAGGAGACCAGGTAATGCATATTTATTCATTGAAATTTATTAAAAATACACGTACTCGTAAAATTTTCATTCTTTTCTATCCTTCGATACATATTTTACCAATTTGATTATTGTTCGTTACATATACATGTTTGTATGCCTCATTAATTTAGAAAGAATGAAAGATATTCGATAAGTAATATGTTGAATGATATATTAGGTAATATCGTTGAGGATAGCCAACCGCTTCAGTGGAGAGGCACAAGAAATTGTTTTACATTCAGGACCCTCGCAAGACAGTGGTGCCAAGTCTCAAAATGAACCCACTAGCAATACAACTAATGTTGACAGTGATCCTCAGACAGCTTTACCTGGTCCAAGCAATACATCTAGCATTTCTTCGGCATTACGTAATGTGGCTCAAATAATAGCAGCTGGTACGTAATTGCAGTTCTTATGAGATTAGAATGACTTTTAGTGAATCTATATACGACAATTCCTTTAACATAGATTATATTGTTTCAGGTACATCGTCTGAGAAAACTCCACAGTTTCGTTCTCCGAATGTAGTTGCACCTACGGACTGTGATCCTATCCCACCATTTCTTGCAAAATCCGTACAGTCAACGTCAGGCAACAGCAATGTTGGTGCCTCTGGAAATCAACCAGTGACTAATCCCAGTGCTTCGCCCCGAAACAATTAC
Source organism: Lasioglossum baleicum (assembly GCF_051020765.1). Taxonomy (NCBI): domain Eukaryota; kingdom Metazoa; phylum Arthropoda; class Insecta; order Hymenoptera; family Halictidae; genus Lasioglossum; species Lasioglossum baleicum. The sequence goes on along the minus strand of NC_134938.1, from coordinate 298,012 downwards.
AATGGTCCATTCCCGTTTGCCAGTATGACACATGCTGCCCAAGCAATACATAGTCGTGAATCACAGGCAACAACAATTAAAAATGCTATGCAACAATTCAAGCATCATGTACAACCACCTCCGCCGTATCCTGCTCAAGAGAACTTGGGGACAGTGACATCGTTAACAACTGGCCATACTACTACTCAATCGATCGCGCCAGTTGGTCAGTTAGCAAATCAGTACAAGTCTTCAATTACCAGCACATCTAGTCTGTCACCAAACAATAATAATCTGACAGGGAATTCGAATGGTAATGGGAATCAAGTTGCTTTGTCCAGCCCGCTTCTCGTGAATCTTCTACAAAACGATGCCGGAACACATCCGAACAATGTGATACCTGGTCAGAAAATGTTACCGCCAGCTGTTATTGATAATTCCGGACTTGCGAATCGTATAAGACCTACGAAAAAGCCGATAACCAGAAGGAAAGATTTATCTTCGCCCAGTGAATCGCCACCAAATTTAGACTCACTTAGAACGGAAGACCTTATCGGAGGAACGACAGTCATTCCTGACTTATCTCAATCTACTGCATCTGCATTTGCAACTGTTAACGTTAATCAACCCTCAACTATTCCGCAACAGCATCCAGTCAATGTTATCGGTGGAACTGGGCAAGCTATCACGCAGCAAGTAGTGCATCAAACTTCTAACACAGGACCAATGCAGCAACCACCATCGGCGATGCATGCTCAAGTACAAATACAACAAAAGTTTCCTATTAGACAAGAATTGGCTTACAGACCGTCGCAGGTGCAACTGCAAGGCCAACTTCCCATTAGACATCCAGTGAACGGACAACAAATACGAACACCTTTGCAGCAACGACAATTACTGCTGCAGCAGCAGCAGCAACTTTTAACACAGCAGCAGAATATAAACGCTTCGCAATTGCTTACGCAACAAACGACGACGCAGCAACAAACTATGGTACAACAGCAAAATGTAAATACATCGTTACAGTCTACATCGGTTTCTAATCAGCCACTTCTGCAACAACAACAATTAATACAGCATCCAACGGTTAATTTGAATGTCTCGCAACAGCGGCTAAGTTACTTAAACAACCAACGGCAACAACCGACTCCTCCCCCTTACACGAGACAACCGGTTCCACCGCAGTCCCATTTAGGACAACAAAATCAAGCGTTGAACGTGCAACAACAATTACATCATAACCAACTTAAAAATATAAATGTTAATACCAGTACGACGACTGACTTCCGGTACGGACAAAGTCAGAATATTCTCAGCAGAAATTATCAGGCTGCACCGAGTAGTGCTAATGGGACCACGTGGAACGCACAAAACACTACTATTCCCCAAGGTGCGCAGGTTAATACTTCGCGTATGCCAACTACGAATCAGGTTTCAGGTGCCTTTTCTCAATGCGGATCTCACCCTAATCACGTTTCTAACAATAATGTCGTTTCGCCTGCCACTGCGAAGGTCGAAGCGTCCGAATCTCCAAAAGCTGAGGAAGAGACACCTGAACCAGAATATACGTCGACTGGTAAAATACGACAGTTTTTAATTAACCCTTTAACTGGACACCTGGAACCGATGCCCAGTGAGAGTTCAGATTCGGAGCCAGAAAGTGCGGTAGATAATCAAGATGATTTCTTTTCCTTTCCATCGCCATCGAATGATCGATCGAACTCTATGTTCTCGGACGACGATGCAGACAGCAACTTCTCAAGAAGAAACGACACAACAACAAATACAGATCAATCGGATTCGGAAACCACGGTGAAGTCTACCGCCAGCGAAGGAAGCTTGAAACACAACAGAATAAAATCTAGTAGAGAAACCACCCAAAGTCCGATGCCTGGAGAGAAAATCAAACTAAGATTAAAATTAGAAAAATCCGAACCTGTTACGCCGGCTTACAAAGTTGATGTTTCTTTCGTGAACACGCCACCGATTCGAAAAGCTGATAAATCAGTGAACAAAATGTTTACCACCGGTATTCCAAACTCAGGAACTGGTGATGAGCCAAGAGTGCCTCCATTACACATTTCCTTAAGAGGACGTAATGCTTCGGTAGTACAAATCAGAAAAAAGGAAAAGAAATCATTGAAAGACGCCGAATCTGATCCGATTAATATAAAGAGGCGGGGGAAGTTAAAAAAGATAAAGGAGTGTTTAGATGGGAACAAGTTGTTGCAGAAGAAGTCGTCCTTAAGCATGATTATAGGTAGCTCGCCCGCATCGAAATTACCTTTGTCGAATTCGACGATGATCAACAGCACCAATACTGTTAGCAAAGTCAACAATATACTTCAAACTGTTGTATCAAAACCTAATGCCTTAAAGCAAGAATTACCGGTAGACGTTGTACGCGTTCAAAGTGGCATCACAAAACCAAGTTCGAGCAAAAGCGGTGACGTTGATGATATACCATTGAACAGTAGAATACCGTCTCCTTCGAAACATAAGTCTACTGTTTTGAGTCAACCACTGAATACCCAACAGACTTTATCAAAAAATCAAGTGGAAATGGACATTCAAAATCATATGCAAGAACATAAAATAGGAGGAGGTAAGATGCGTAGTAATTAGAGGTCTGCGAGAATCCGAAAGTGGGGTTCTCAATACCTATTTGGCTTGACATTGTTCTTAAGTGGGCTGAGAGTTTATGGGTCCCATAATGTTGTCCGGCAGACCATAAAGTGGAAAAGGATAGAATATGACATACCCTTTTGCTCTGGGTGGTAGTCTCGTTTCCAGGATTACAAGGGTGTGGGATGCGCCTTCTCATTTCTCGATAATGCAAAGATGGGTTCTTTCAGTAGTCAAAAGCGCTAAATAAAAAATCGATTTAGGCCGCGATCGCCCTCAAAAGTCCTGTAAACCTTTGGATCTCCACGATTACTGTCCCTTCGCCTACCTCTTCCACTATGGGGCATCCCCACAAGGGGCCAAGAAGCTCAAGCTGCCTCGGTCGCCGCGCAGTCCGTGTTTACATGCTGTCCTTTTCTATGTTCGGCATCCTTTGTACTTTCGGCGCGGTCGACGCAGTCATAAAATAATAGTTTCCCTACACAATCTCTACCCCTGCTCGGAACAAGCGATGGGAGCTAGATTGCGACATGTTGCTGAATAATGCAAATTACGTCTCGTAAACGTGAAAATAGGACTTCTGAGGGCGACTGCGGCCTAGATTGATCTTTTATTTTTAAAAAATTTAAATTAGCGAAAAACCCCATCTTTGCATTATCGAGAAATGAGAAGGCGAAAAAACTACCCTCTTAAGCGGTGTCGAGAGTAAAACTTCAGAAGAAGAAGAGGAGACAGTGATTTTCTTGTTGCGAAAAAAAAACATCGCCTTCTTATATCGAAAGAAAACTGTGTATCGGGATTTTCAAGAGTATTCGGGAACCCTAATATGCTTGGGAATTCTGAATATTCTTGACAATAACGAATAAAATTCTCGTCCCGTCCCGACCCAACATTTTCAGGTTTTCGCATACCTCTAACAGTAATGCTTTTGTTGGAATATTTTGTATCTTGTTTTACTAATTCGTATACGACTAATACCAAGAAATGTTTTTCTTACATTTTTTCGTGCGATTTCACAGGGAAAACCAAAAGAAGAGATTCCAAAAAGAAATCAGAATCTGGGGATGGCTTACATCGCGAACAAAACTTATTATCCGGTGGCAGAATTCTAGATAATCAAGCGAAATGGAGAAAGCTCAGTTACAAAGGTGATTCGAGCCAATCCATAAGAAAAGCTGACACTGTTATGGCTGGAAATGATTTCAACGCTGTAAAGAAAGTGGGAGAAATTCGAAGAACAAGTGATAGTGACATCAATAGGTCAGCAATTGAAAAGACTACTTTAAGTGCCATTGCTTCCAGATTAACGGAAGTGAATGGTGTGAGAAAAGATTTAATTAACCAAGAGAAAAGAAGAAGGCTAAGTTTAATAGATGAGAAAGATCTGCATTTAGGAGGTAAATATTAAGCTTAAGATTGAACGTTTAGAAAAATCTCAAACTTGTATATATTAAATTTGTTTTGGATACTAAAGTCATACATTTCTCTTTCGGATATGTTGCAGAATCTCAAGATGCAGAGGCTACACATTTTAATAGTCAGAAGACCATTCCTGAATGTTCTTCCGTCAATGCAGTTCCCCATACAAATACAACTACAAACACAAATACGAAACCTGCCTGCAATCCAACATTTGAAAATGAAAATCCTGGACTAGTATCTTCGAATATACCTGCACAGAATGATTCAAATTCGTCTGCCAACCTTGAAAGCAAAGTATCTGTGCATCATGTGGAAACAGCTGCGAAGAGCGTACAGCCATCTGTAAATAGGATAACATCTGGAAAAACCAAGGTGGATTCGGATAGCTGTAAGACTAATTCTACGATCACTGCGAAAAATCAGACCATCAGTCAAAAATTAAAAAACCACATGGTTTCTAAGGGTGATACGAACGCCGCTATTAACAGGCATAACAAAGTTGAACATTTCGACCATAAAAGAGTAATTCAGAATCATATGAAACAAGTGGAAAGATCCCCGGTAGAGACTAAAGTGGATAATACGCAAAGAATTAGCTTACTGAAAACAACGCAAGGTTCGGTAACAGGAAACTCAGTGGACCAAGTTCCCAGATCCCAAAGTGTTGAACTATCTTCCAACAAAACAACTTTACCGATCGGAGAGATCAATGTAACGGAAGCAAAAGTGAAGCAGAAATTACTGGAAACTACAGTTCCGATTGCAATCGGGGTAGATGCAAATGCAGAGAGAGTGAGCAGCGGAGGAGGTGGCGAAGATTCAGGCATCGAATCGATGGATGCTCTTTCAGAGAAGTCACCGAACCAAGGGGAATCTCCTTTGCATAGGCCAGTGACCGAATCAGTAACACAAAGTAGCGCGAAGACTGCTGTTCAGGGGGAATCTTCCCTACCAACCACCAATAAGAACGTGCCTTCCTCAACTAGTAGTAGTGATATGTGTTCAAATTCTCATTCGGAACTTCTGAAGTCCAGTGCCCCACAAAGGTTAAGTCCTGTGTCTGTAGCAAATTATCTTGAAAATCATATAAATCGCAATATATCAAATTCTAGTGAACACGACCCGAAAGAAGTACCTAGTGAAAAAACAACTTCTTCTACATCGAGAACTGGTGGTCATAGTGACTCGGTTACTAGTTTCAAAGTGGCCGACAATGAGAAAAGTATATCGAACCCTATGGTTACAGGATCGGTGACTATTGTGACAGCTTCTGTACCGAGTAACGTGGATAGTGATAATTTATTGCGATGCGCGCAGCAACAAACAAATGACTTTTCTGAAAAAGACAGTTGTAATATTAAATTAGAAGGTTCTGTTAATCAGCACGATCAGGGTAAGACAACTATTAAACACGAAGCGTTGCGAGCCCCGGAGAGTGCATCCGAAGACAATGTAAAAACAGTCATAGACGGTAACAGTGCAATTAGATTAAGCGATAAACCTCATGGACAAAATAATAATGGTGTGCCTGTAATACAAAATCATATTGCTTATAGTAATGTAAAGACAGAAAAACTTGATAATACAGTCGCGAATGAGGCTAGCACGGTGACAGACAATTCATGTTCCAATAGTCAGAGTTTCAGTTCTGAAATCAAAGTAGAATCTAAAGCTAACGCGAAAGTTGACGACACAAGGCAAAACGATCAATCGGAAACCTCGAAAAGCCCTAGCATTTCTTTAAACGCTACATCCGTTAAGTTAGAACAATGTTCTGATCAAAACCAAAAATCTAATGTACAAGGTCATCAACAAATATCAGTTAGAGAGCCTTCGATGAATCTGCAAAAGGTGACCGACGATTTGGTGAAAAAGATTGTGAACGATGCAAGTGATATAAGTATAGGTATTCAATCACCTCTGGGGGAAGATCCCCAACCGATTAGAATTACTCCACCATTATATACATACTCTAATTCAGTAGTTTTACAACGGGATGAGACTCCGAGCCCTGCAGCACAAAATCCAGAAGTAGATTCCAGCGATGTGGAACACGTGAAAAGGAAGCGTCGAAGAAAACAGGAATTGGAGGGACGTCAAGATGTCATATGCATAGAAGAGAACGATGAGGCACAATTTGTTGAAAGGTTAAACTCTAACAGCTCAGACGATTATGTTAAACGACATCCGAAGTCGTTGCTAGAACAACTTCTCATAGAAATTCCAAACGACGCTAATGAGAAAAGATCATTAAGAACTAGATCGCAAAAATTGAACAGCCCTGACATTGTAAAGACTCCAAAAAGTAGTCCTCATGGTCCTAATAAATTAGAAGAAAGACGCAGTATATCGCCGTACGCTAAAGCAAGTCCTAAGTTAGGAGTATCAAAATTATCTCCTAATACGACAATAAAAGTGGGAAAAAGAAAACGTCAAGAAAGTGAAAGTTCTGTAGCTTCTAGCACTGCTGACGACCCTCAACCAAGGCCAGGAAAACGGAAATGTTCGGAGAATGCTGCAGAACTCATTAAAGCTTGCATGGGTGTGGATGAAGCTGGTTCTTTAAAGAAACAAGTACCTGTCAAAGAAGAACAGTCAAAAAAAGGATTCAACATACTGGCCAAAGCTAAGAAAGGTGTTTATTCTATGTTATTCATTTTATTCTATTATACAGGGTGTCCCAGAAAGAGTGTCGGAAAAAGAAACGGGTTCCTAATATCTGAGGTGATTCTAAGCACCTGTTTCCTTTGCCACTTAGCGTCGAAAAGTTTTGTTTTCGAGTTATTAACGAAAAAAACCTGACTAATCAGAGTACGGCTACAGCGGGCGGATTCCGGCTCGACCAACGGCAATGCTACGCTCAGCGGACCAACCGCCGAACCGGAATCCGTTCGCTGTAGCCGTGATCTGATTGGTCTGTGTTTTTCGTTAATAACTTGAAACCAAAGCGTTTGAAAGCAAATCGTCCTTTTCTTTTTCCGATGCTCTTTTTGAGACACCCTGTATAGCAATTTAGTAATATAGTTTAATGCGTGGAGCGTCTAATATGTACGTACAGAGTTTCATAATTTTATCACTAGAGATATTTAGAATACAAAGAGAAACTATCAACTTTTACAGTTGTATTGAATGTATTCATTCTTTCTTATAAAATATGTGCACTGAATAGAGAGTAACTAGTTCCCAATGTATCTTTAACAGATTAATAATATTCAAAAGTAGGAATGATGACATCTAGATAATGAATAACATTACTTTACAACTACATAAATGTGAGAAATATTTCAAGTGATAAAGTTATCTAAGATGCTTTGCATGTACGATAAAACATCTTTAGACATTAGACATTGTTCATTTCATTTATTTCTTTTATAATAACACAGACTGCCAAAAACAGAGTAATTAAAGTGCAAATTAATGTTTAAAAATTCCTACATGTAATGAAACTGAGATTATTACATTTCTACATATATATATGTATGTATATTTATGTGTTTCTGTGTACACGTATCTACATACATATACGTTTTCTCGTGAAATCTATTTGTGCAGTTAACAGATTTGAAATATCTCTCAATCTCAGTTGTGTCTGTCCCTGATTGATGTGAGTGCCGTTTGGAAAAAAGTTTGGACCTGAATATTCTGTTACGAACACGTTTTTGTATTTTTAGGTCCCATTGTGGTAGAAGTAGATTCGTCTGATGATGAACCATTGATTGAATCTGTAGGAAAAGCAAGAATGCGATTATCAGACGAAACATCCGCTGCGTCTCCAAAGTCTAAAGATCAAAAGTAAGCAACACCCCGGTGCATTCTTTTAGCAGCTGTGCATATCTGAATAATGTCAGAGATTTGAGAGCCCCGCTACGTAAATAAATTTTTGTTATTCTAGAACAAATACAAGCACAACTGTTTCTGGCAGTCAAATTAATTCCAGTAATATATCAAATTTCAATGCCAGTAATAGAGTGCAAAGAGAGAGCCGTTTATTAACCACCAAACAACCCAATACAACTACGGTAGTTACCGCTGGAAAGGAAAGACTGCGAGGTACTTCTGCATCCAGTAATGAATCCTTAGGCGAAGTAACAACGAGAAGATCTGTTCGGCAAAATACAGCGTCACCATTAGCAACACCGGCTAGCAATACAAGGGGTGCAACTAGATCTACAGAAGATATAACTAGAAGGAAAACTCGAAGTGGTGCTGGTACGTAAACAAAAAAGTATCTATATTTCCATTGAAATACAAATCACCATTGATACAATATATACAATCATTTAACACGTTCCGTGCCCAGGCAATTCTATGAGACTTTCCATTTGGATCATGTGGTCTATCGATGGCCCACGCAGCATAACATATCTGTTGATCAAGAGATAAGACTTACAAAATGCACTGTTTAATAAATTATGTGTTTTTATCGGATGATTTATGATTCTTTGGTTTATCTAAAACATGTTAGATATCAATCTTTTACAGTTACAATTTGCTATCCATTCTTTCGCAGCTTTTTCTTGTAAATGATAAGTTGTCCTCTTTTTTTTCTGTGATTTCCATTGATTCCTCATTTTTTTACTATTCCCGTAGGCAACGGATATTCGTTACCATTATCATCAACAATAATTAATAATCTTCGTAGCTAGTTAAGGGTAGGATAAAGAGCGCTTCAATAACAAAAATAAGTAATGACCTAAATGGAAAGTTCATCATAGGCCGTGTTGCACATGGCGCGCGAAGATTTGTTTCATTAACACCTTGGGGACGACTTTGACATCGAACTGAGTCCTCGAGATGAGTCGCTTGTTCTGATTTCTTTAGTGTCCGGTTTCGATGACGATCGAAGCCGATGACGGTCCCCGAAGCGTTAAAGTACTAGATCCATTTTCATAATATATGTATATGAAGATTCAACGACTAGTTAATTTTTATATAAATATTTATGACAATAATAAGTTATATATTCTGTACTTCACATACCATTTTAATTGAGAACACCTCGTACAGCGGGAACATTGTTTTAGTAACAGCTGAGGCAGCAGAGCAGGCAAAACGGAGGCGAATATCCCGAGAAAACAAATGACCTTCGGGAAGTGACCTTGACAGTGATTAGCTACCGTCGCTCGTCAAGGCCTATCCGACTGATTGTATATCTGTTATAAATGGTTACGTGATCGCTGTGTGGCTGGACCCCACCTGGTGAAACTGTATGCGTCAATAGCGCACAATGCTGCTGTACATGTAGCAGGAGTATCGTGTTTGGAGTGCTGGATGGTATTAAACTTTTTCTTTCTTTTTTTTTGTTACAGTAGAATGTACGTTAAGTTTTATTAAATTGAAAACTATGTAAACAGTTATATCTTCTAATGACGCGAATATCGGATACGAACTTTTATCTTCTTAGGGTGTACCATCATTGTTATGTTTTTAAATGTTTAAACCGCTCATTAAAACGAAAACGAAAAAAAAATAAGAAAAGAAAAACAGAAAATAAACGTAACTTCGCTATCTTTTCTCGGCCGTCTAGCGTTCTCAATTAACACTGTACTCCTAAAACAGCAAGAAGTTTAGTTACTCAGAGTAATCCGCTCAATGCATCATCCTTTAATCTAAGTAACTGAACTGATCCGAAACTGCCGAGTCGATGTGCAACTTTCTTTTGCCAAGCTTATGTGACCCTGTATTTAGTTGAGAACGAAAAACGATAATGGACATCGTACGATAATAAATATTATAAAACGTTACGTTACGCATTGGCATATTACCCGGAAAATTTTTTACTAACTGAAGTACTATAGCGTTACGACATTTAGATTCTGATTGATTATTTCATCTCGCAATCAAAAGAAACCAAGCGAATGAAAAGAAATCGATTTCCATTTGACAAAACCATGATTAATATTAACGACTGATACAGGTTAATGTATGGTAAAAGGAAGACGAAATTTATAATGCATTAAACATAAAATCTGACTGTACTGCCGTAAATAATGTACGTTTCTAAGGACAAATTTCATTAACTGGTGGGGCTTAAGTCGCTACTCCGACAACTTCACTGATAGACTTTGTTTGAACATGATTTTCTTCATAGCTGACATTCATATTAGTCTACCTACTACATAAATATTTTTACATTCGGACGATTAGACGCGAACAAGAAGTCTTCATCACTATTACGTATTATTCATCGTTACTCTAAACAATAAACGTGAAGTTCTCTCTCTCTCTCTCTCTCTCTCTCTCTCTCTCTCTCTCTAAGCTTGTAAATTGAAATACTTGTTAGAATCAATTTCTATTCATGAAAAGAACTTTTCAAAAGTATTTTTAGGACAATCGTACTTTTCTATACATTTACACCACGAAGAACGCATTTATCCTAAAAAGGTTTATACATACGATACTAGATAATTCACGATTTGATTAGATTCAACAAGAATCGTCGTTTATACTACAAGATCTTTGTTTCCTTTTTTTCTGTCACGATAAACATAGTCTTTCAGTAAGAAGTTGGTCTTGAGTTACAATATTGCAGAGGGCAAAGGGTATAGGGTTATTAAAAAGGATTTATTTTATTTATGAAACATAAACAGAACGTTGGGATAAATCGCGCATAAAATATATGAAAATAATAAGAATAATTATTATAGAAAAAAAACAATTAATATTATACAATGTTAATTTGATAGGTAATATATGAATGAATATATTTTGTAAATAATTTCTTGTAAAGATACATAAAGCACCCCTCGTTGTACATATATAAGAACTGTTTAAATTTTTATTAAATTATCGATAATTCAAATTGTGCAACATCGTCATACTATTAATTATTCTTCGTGATCGTGCACTGAGAACACTAGGTAGCATCCTTTTGGCAACACTTAATGTATATAAGGATGTGTATATATACATACGTATATATATATATATATATATACAATAGTATTATATATGTATGTAAGTGATGTATATGAACTATTGTTTTTGTGAACAGATAATCTAGTTTTATATTGTATAAATGTAAATTATACAGATTAGAGGGGTGGAAGTTCTAAGTGTGCCTGTGATAGCCATCATAGCACTCCTTTATATTTGCGAATTTGCATTTAAAAGATCCTACATCTAAGATATATATACATGTTAATTTCTCTGAGATCCTATGTACGTTCCATTATGTCCGTTAAGTTAAATACATATCTGCAACTTAGATTATTTTAACGAAATTAAATATGATCGCTTTATTTTATCAGCTGTGTATTGTAAAATTTTAAAGATTGTACCACGATTGACTTGTAAGTATTGTTAAACGTACAATACTGCTTGGTAAATAAATAAATCCCAACTTGCTATAGAATCACGTGAGCCTTTTAAAGGGTAAGATTTTTTACCAAGGAACTGTTATCGTTTCTTCGATGTCAAATAAAATTTCATGAGATATTTTCGACGAAACATTTTCTTTCTACTCCTTATTAGCTGTGATGGCTACCAGGCAACAAATATTTCAGAAAAGATTATTTCTGTCATTCGAATGACACGAACTGAATTCAATAATATTTCAAATAGAAAAAAATGTTGACAACATTATCGATAAAAGTGAAATGAAACCGTAACTAGGGTAGTTAACATTTTTTTCTATTTTCAATATTATGTTAAATTATTTAGTTAAATCACCATTTGTTTAATAAAATTTAGTTAAATAGATCTTGAATTACATATTGTAAATAATAGCATGCTTATTTTACATGGTGGGAATATATGCTGTATATAAACCATATAAAGAAATGAACATATAAATCATGTTTAATTTGATTCAGCCCCGTATTGTAATGGAATGATGTATAATATAAAGTATAGTAACTTAATGACAGAATCTAAGAATCAGCGGGAAAGAAAAGAATTGTAATTTCGATGTAAAATATTCTCTTCGATACTAGAAAGATAAGCTAGGGATTATTATGTTACAATTTTATCATTGAATATTACATTTATATGATTGTATAGATTATAAACAAACTAAGCTTTGTGTGTAAATATAAATATTTTAAAGATAAGTAAATCTTTTGCATGTTCACATAATTAAGGAGCTTCTAAAGTTTGTCTGCCATAACAATTGCATATAATATGTATATGTATTATAATAAAAATAATTCTAATACACCAAAGATCATTCATTGATTATAATATGTGACAATTGTTGATATTCGATACGATTTTTAAAAAAAAATGGTGTATTCGTGACGCTCAATGAATAATTGGTGTTTGTAGACATGTTCAACATTACCATCACATTTTGGTGCAATCTATAATATTATATGAAATAAACGTTCACTCTTGTGCCCATCTATACATAATATACAATAAATTCGTTACAAGCTCCTTAATTTTGTTTGCAATGCCACAAATATTTTATCATGTACATGGATATATACGTTTTAAGATCACCAGCTCCAAACGAAGTCTGATGACTTTAAAACATGCTGTATGCAAAACATTTGTATTTTTAGTATTCGGTTACTTGATATAAATAGCAGTAAAAGTAAATGATTGATAATAATCCAACTGGATATATAAATATATAAATATAAAAAATTAGATACAATACTATATTTGTAGAAAACGATTGAGCACGTGAAAAGAAAATCGCGCTATGATTATAAAAAAAAATATTATAAGTATATTATCTATTATTACACAAAGTGAATACACAATATAGTAATTTGCTAATTGTACCTTTTAATAATTACTGTAGACACATTGATGAAGAAGGTTTTTTTCTTGTTATTAATTATTACTATAGTCTTAAAAGATAATGAAAAAAGTGTTATAAAAAATGCAATTGCTTATTTTGTATTATACCCAGTTTCATAAATTACTTTAATATCCCTTATGTGCATATATTTATATCTGATCAAAATAATCATATCACATATTTATGTTACAGAAATATTTTCTATATTTCATGTCAGTCCATTTTTCAAGTTTTCATTTTATCATCTTCATTTGTGATAAAGCGGTATGTCCACAGATTTTTAAGAATATATACTTGCTGTTACAAATCATAAAAAACAAAGACTATCTCTACATATATTTCTAATATTATATTGCATCATTGTGTTCACCTTATCCAAGAAAAATACGTAGTAAATTACATAATAAAATCCACCAATATATATAATTATCTTTTGAAATATTTTATGGACAAGAATTCGACATGTACAAAATGAAGAATTTTGTTACATACATTATATATACGTAATACTTGTTAAATATTTCTGTATGCTACACATTCAGTAAGTAAAATTATTAATAATATTCTAAAACTTAAAGACATGCTTTATTTTTTTGGAACTCTATATTTTTTATTGTTGATTTTAAAATCAATCTATAATTATAGCTCTTTTGAGACGAATTCAATGAGATGCTTATATTATCGAAAGTCGTAAACAGTAAAATAATTGAAGGTCTGGTCAAATATATACGTGCCTGTGGCCTGTTGACTTTAGTCAGCTAAGTCCAATTTTATAGAAAAATCAACTCGAAGTAAAAATGTTTAATTTTGTGTTTGATAACCGATTTTCAAACTCTACAATAAAACGATTCACCTTCGAACTATGACTATTCCTCCCTACATTTTTTTAGATCAGGTTTCCTTGGGTCTATTCATCTTATTTTTAGAGACAGCTGTACTAATAAGATATATGGTACATTTTCAATGTTTAATTTAATTAATTAATTGTAAATACATTCATAGAATACGCAACTGCGTGAAAATATAATAAAACAGTACTGTAATAAAATGGATTCCATTTTCTTTTTTATAAATGTGGTATCGTAAAGAAAAATACTTTTTTATATGCAAAAATATATGTGCATAATGCATAATGAGTCACGTCACGATCGCATGGCACGGAGAGGGCACATGGTTGTTATTCAGTAACGAAGTGAGGAACGTATTTAAAATTGTTGTAATAGCGTTATACCTGACACGATGAGTATAGATAAAGAAAAAGCAAGTGACAATGTGGAAACAACGAAATTTTCGGAACCGCAGGGCAGGAAAAAGCGACGTGCCAGTGAAAATCGTATGGAGGTATGAAGTGAGGTTATGTACAGTGACTCCCTTTATTTACATAAATAAATAATATTTGTACTTGCCAAAATGTTGTCGGAATTGTAGAGAAAATTTTAAAAGTTGTATTTTACAACTTTTTTATGTGGGTTGTAGCAAACTGATTGCTCTAGCTTTCCAAAAATGTTCAAATCGTATAGTCCAATATTTAAAAAGTTATCGCTTTTTAAAAACGTCCGAATATTAATGGGAGTCAATATAAATGCCAGTGTTAATCCAGCACTATGTTTACTCTTCTCGATAAACTAATATTTTTGTAAACATTTTTAGGTTGAAGTAATTAATGGCATAGAGGGAAAAACGAAACCACATACTTCCTTTAAAAAAACCAGAAATGTACAAGGTGGAGAACAAAGAAAAGTAAGTCGATTATTTACAAATTCAAGCATACAGTGTTTTATATTGTTATGCAAATAAAATGAATATTTCCAGGTGTCCGTTCCTGCGCACAGGTATACTCCGTTGAAGGAAAACTGGTTAAAAATATTCACACCCGTCGTGGAACATTTACAATTACAAATAAGATTCAATCTGAAAACGAGAAATGTAGAACTACGGGCAGCTCCAGAAACACCTGATATCGCTAATTTGCAAAAAGGTGCTGATTTCGTGAGGGCCTTCACTTATGGTTTCGAAATTGAGGACGCCTTGGCTTTGATACGTTTAGACGATCTGTTTATAGAAACATTTGAAATTCAAGATGTAAAACCTTTAAAAGGGGATCATCTCTCTAGAGCCATTGGAAGGTTGGCAGGCAAAGGAGGAAGAACGAAATTCACAATAGAAAATGTAACAAAGACAAGAATCGTTTTAGCAGATAGTAAAATTCATATACTCGGCTCTTTCCAGAATATACAGTTAGCAAGGAGAGCTGTTTGTAATTTAATTCTGGGTAGTCCACCTTCAAAAGTTTATGGACAATTGAGGAATGTAGCTAGCAGAGTATCGGATCGATTGTGAAAAGCTAAATAAAACTGAATATTAAGTTTAATTTGGAAAGAAATATTTGATACTCGTGTATCAAAAGCGATGTATTTGTTAGAATATATCCACCACACTTCGAATAAGACTTTTTTTTTAACTTTCGTGTATTTCATGTAACAATATTATGTAAAATATTACAATTGAAATAAGAATAAATAAATCTACTTTTCCAAGTAGATATATGAAATTTATTTAGTATAACTTAATCCTGAAGTTCTCGATTTAAAGTAATATTTGGTACTTGTACTTTCTGGGAACTTTGTTAAGAACTAGTCTGCCATCATAACTTAATGATGCAAAAGTCCAAGGGTCGGCAGATGACCATTCAACTGCATAAACACTGTCTTCATGCTCTTCGTATCTGCCTATAACTCCATCTTCGAATCTAAAACATATTAACGAGTGTAAGCTTCGAAATGATTTCGTTTGCATGTTCTCATCAAATTACTGCAATTACTTTTCTTTCTTGCAAGTATAGTCATTTTGTGCACAATCATCTTCTGGTGACACTATATGCCCATAAGGTTCAGAAGAAATGGACGCAATATTACTGAGTATAACTCTCGAGTCGCTACTAGAAGTCAGAACCAACTGATCATGAAATCGATTAATTCTGATATTCCACACCCAATGCGAATGCTCTGTACGTGATAATACTGGTTCTGTAGGTGATCTGATATCCCAGAACTTCATGTATCCATCATCTCCACACGTCGATAGGATATATTGACGATTTGTATTAAAGTCGAGATCCCTGAATATCAAATTGAGATTACACTGAAGCGTTTTTTGCCATATACAGTAAGTCCTCGACTTACACGGATCCATAGATAGCATAGAAAATAAGTTTTGGTGGTTTTAAGAGTGTCCGAATATTAGTGGGAGTCACTGTACATATATTAGGTCGGAAAGAAAGTTCTTACGGTTTTTGTTATTTTGATTTTATAATAAAAACCGCAAGAACTTTCTTTCCAACCTAATAGTATGTATAAAGCAGACCATGTAAGTTGAGGACTTACTGTAATTGTGAGCAACGTTTCTTAGTTACCTAATAATTTGTGAATGGGCATTTAAAATTGTCCACGACGGTTCAGAAGGACTTCTGAAGTCCCATCCACGAACATTGTTTTCATTCAACGTCACGAATTGATTGCAACCATTGTGAGGATTCCACTTTCCATTCGTGAAGCGTGGTTGTCCTTTACTAGCTAAAGTACCACAAGTAATTACCTAAACAATGTAAAAACAACAACAAAAAGTAAACTCGATTAACCACGAACGAGGAACACCGTTATTACCTGTGGTCCGTTGTTACTTAAATCCCATAGTACAAAATTATTATCTACAACTGAAACAGCTTGTGTTGAATCGGTTGGATGATAAGCAATAGTTTTAAGATCTGCACCGTACGGTGTAGTATCAATGTCTGCCAGTTTCAGAAGGTCTTCGACATCGTTCGTATATTCATTTAATTCTGGAAATTTCCAAATAGCTCCTTTCATTTGACAACTGCCATCGTCTGAATGAAAAGGTAGTTTTGATATTTTGTGAATTACTTTCACACTTTTTACATTGCTTATAAGATAATTTAGATCATAGTTACCGCTTAAAGTATTATAGCAAGTAATAAATACACTGGGATCAGCCGGAGATGCTTGCAAACACCAGATTTCCCCGATAGTATGGTGAAACACTTGTGTCCTTAAACAACCTGTTTTTTCATGCAATTCCACCAAATGAACTTGATTGTTATTAAATTCCAATGACTGGGTTCCTACCAGAAATCTGACAATATCTGTTTCTGCTGTTTGAGCCGACAGTGCCCTACTCTATCATGTTAAAAATAACAAAACAACGTTTAATAACCATGTCAAATTACATTTCAAAGACCCCTTGCACTCCTTTGTCGAGCGTGACTCGACATCAGAGAAAGAAAAGTGTAAATGAAACGGGTTTTTAAATGTATTTGGTTCTTCCATTATTTATTTGTCTTATTTTTTGGTTTAAAACAAATATAAATTACAACAAAATTTGAGAGCTATATTTAATATAATTAGTAAACAAAATTTGAAGTAAATTTCAAATAAAACGTTGTTGAAACGAGTTGTTGGCAGAAAATTGAAAAATAATTCGGAGTGCAAAGGGTTAAATGTCATTTATGGAGGAGTTGACTTTATCACAAAAAACTGTCATGATTTATAGCTTATGTTGTTCGAGTGCATACTTGAAATTCAAGTCCGTATATTACAGGGCTATCGTTTTCCATTTTTCAATACAATTTCTAGTACAGATGAAATAGAAAATTTTTCATCCAATCTCAACCTTACGATTTGACAGAACAGCTTCTGCTAGCGACAGTACACATGGGGTCCATTCCGTTGCACGCATAATGCGCATACACTGTATAGTGTAGTATAAGGGTGCGTTCCGTTTCACGCTTCAACGCATGAATCGCTCAGAATTCCCTAGATCCCCACCACTTCTCGCGCATCAGCTACCACAGCTCTGAGGTGAAGCCAGTGATGCCAGAATCGCGCGTCGTGGGTTTTTTCCCCTCCGCTCGCTCAGCCGACTCGACCCCCCACTCTGACGCACCGTCGTCGCCACTCTGCCGAGATACTCTGATAGAGATACGTTCGTGTGTAGCGCGTGCGCAGTAGAAGCAACGTGGCGACGACAGTGCGTCAGAGTGGGGGGTCGAGTCGGCTGAACGAGCGGAGGGGAAAAAACCCACGACCCATGATTCTGGCATCACTGGGTGAAGCGTTTGATGCGAGTGTCGCGGTACGCCGTGACATCCAGTGACATCGCATCGTGACGGCGCGGCGGCCCAGGGCGCGCTCTGATTGGTCCGTGTTTTTCGTTAATAACTCCTAAACAAAGCCGCAGTTGACTTTGGTGCAAAGGAAAATGTCTCTTAGAATGGTCTCAGGAACCACCCCCTTTCGGGATTTTCACGAGTTTTGGGACACCCTGTATAGTAGATGAAGTAATCTTGGGTACGTTGGTCACTCTATAAATTTTTTTAAAACTGTTATAATTTGATTGTGAAAAATGAATGTATATCATGTGTACTTATACTTGTGTATATATTCTCCAGAACAGATTGCGTTTCGGTACTTTCCCGCCAATATCATTACCCCACTACCTTTTCATCATAATGTAGATACATTCTCATAAGATGTCGCTGGTGAGGTCTGATAAATTTGCGTACGCATGCGTTCTCGAATGCGGTATTTTGCGACGCATGCGCACATTGGTTAGCTAGAAATTCCGGAGTTTCGCCTCTGTGATCTACGTCACTACGTTACGTTTCATATGATGAACTGCAAGGACATCTAGATAGTTTTGATAATCCCAGCCATATCCCTTCCACTTTGTCAGCAGCTCCCTGCGTTGCTTTGCGTCGGCCGACGGGTAACCAGCCGTGGGGTCACCAGATAAATTATGTCAAACGGAGTGGTGTTACGAACGTGAGCGACTTCGGGATTCGCTGTACCTGCATAGGAAAAGTATCGCAAAGTGCGCGTTGGTACGGTCCCAGTGTGATTCCGATGCGATTTACAAACTGGCCGTCGTTTTTTAGGCTTTCGTTAAATGAGTGCTACCTTTAAATGATCGTAGCAGAATCTGTGCTTCGGTATCGTCTTCGCACAAATGAATGTATCTATATTGATTTCATTTAAAAAATCATGCTGACCCTGCACCATCAACTGTAAGTATTACCGCCTGTCACATTGTTTCACCGTTTCGTCGATTGACACTCGCGAATATCAACGTCCACTACTAGTTTACTGTCATCAAATCTTAGGATACGCGTGTCCCTTTTTTCTTTTCGCACTTTTTGCACGAACCGAACACACACGCGTCCAATGCACTCGGATTCACAGAGACTGTGACTGAAATTTAAAAAAGAATGATCGTTAAGCGTGCTTGTATTTTGATTTTGGCGGAAATGTGAACGGATTATTTTGCCGCTTTGGCTACGACAGTCTTTTGATTACATATATTGTAATTCAAGATTTATCGAATTTTCAGACGATTTATGATTGATTATTATATTATCGATTATAATCGAAGTTTGGTATGAATTTGAAATGTTCGTCCCGCGAAGTTGTTCGCAAAATTGAATCAGATTTCGAAGAAACTCGATTACTGAAATTACGTTATGCTTTCTTGTCAACAATGAAATACTTTGTTGTGTTATTAACCTAATAATTTTCCGGAAGTTAAGTAATATAGATTTGTGTGTTCCACGGTGGAATGACTGAGATAAATGAATAATAAACGACAAGTTGATATGGTAAATATTTTGTTAGAAGAAACGTCATTTTTACGGGAGAACTGTTTATGAAATATTAATTGGAAATCAATGTAGCATCGCAGGTACCAAGTCTCGTAGACTGTCGCAGAGGATTGAAACAAATGATAGTCGCAACAATAATAATGCAAGCGAAGTAGGATATATTGCCTGCTACATTAGGTTTACTACGTTCGTATACAGTATACAGTTACCTCTGCTTAATTTAGTTTCGCGCAAAAATAATTCGGAACAGCAATATGGTATTTCCCTGTGTTGCATGTAATTCTCTTTAACGACAATTTACGGTCTTAATTCGTTCGTGTATAATGTATAATGGCTAAAGTAAGGTTATGAAACAGTTTAACTGACGTCTATTTGTAACGCTGGAAGACTACAAACGCAGGTAAATTCCTTTAGTACGTTTCGTTTCAAGGTCGACGTTACTCGCGAGTAATTCATTAAACATTCTTGAACAATAAATAGGGTACAAAATATGTAAAAACTAATTTATTGGAAACTCTGAGGTTGAGATAGAATTGATAGATTACGTTGTTGACGTAAGAATAAATGTTCAACTCGCGTTCATCGAGATTCCTAACTCCTCCAATCATCGGAAGAAGTAATCGTTGTAACTATATAGACAGCGGATTTTATGCATTTATGACAAAAATGAGTAGGTGTAAATTAAAACAGTGAAAACATTAGAAGAATTCAGAAATCCTGTTATATTACTTTCAACCAATTAATCATTCTTAAGGAAGAAAATAAATAGAAAATTTTTAAATTATGTAAAAATTATACACAAGTTCTGATCATTTTATCAATTTTTTTACACATTCGTGTTTACAATGGCTTCTTCTCGATTTGTCTATTTTTTTTTTTGTCATATGCAATCGCATTAAAGAGTTGACAATTAGGAGGATTTATATGTATAGTGGAGCAGCGAGGTGAGCTGTGCGATGAAAAAAAAAGAAAAACAAAGAAAATACATACGTAGTTTTTCATTAGTATATGTCGAAATGTTGTCACGAATGTTGGTTTGTTTTCACCGCGCCGCTATCATCGATGCTCGCAGCTCCACTATAAATCCACACTTACTTCGAACAAATGACAATCGAAAATAATTTTAGTCAACTGTTTAAGATGTACTGATTTTCAAGGAACATATTTTTTGGCATCAATAACACAAGTATGTAATAAAGAGATTTCGCAAAATATAAGAAATTTTTTCAACAAAACATGAATGAAAAGTTTAATCGTATTGAATGAGCCATAGTTTATTATTAGACAGTTTTTTTTAAATATGTTTAATAGGTTGAAAGTAATATAACAGTATTTTTAAATGCTTCTAATGTTTTTACCATTTTATTGTTGTCATAAATGCATAAAATCCGCTGTCTATTACACAGTATATGTATATGTATACATTTCAACGTGCCAGCATCTCGTCGAGCTTAACAAAATTAGATTTAGTCGACATTTAACTATACAAATTAATGTCTTCAGCCTGGACAAAGAACTGTGTCACCCATATATGATTGATGAGGCAGTTAACGCGCTTGTCGAAGTGTTGCTCCGTTTAAGAAGGTCCGGGTCTAGAAAGAGGGTGGGAAAATCAATCTCTCTCACATTTCCCCGATCTCTGTATTTCTAAGAATGTTTCCTCAAATTGTTTTCATAAAATTCGCAAAATTGTAACGCGGTGGGTATCGACATCTTATGGAGTTTCGAACGACTCGTCGCCGTTGACGATCCGTACTTTCGCGAAACTTTTAACACGTTTTCCACGAAACTTACTTCTTCGATTTTGTTCTACGTTTCCCCCCTCGGAAACTACGGGCTCAAGCGACTGGTTTGCTCGAACACACCTTCCATACATCTGTCCTTCTGGTCAGAACAACAAATGTGCAAATATAAGATAAACTTTTATCTTTCTTGGCGAACGAAAGGCAAAAAGGTAGTGGAAATCGCGTTGCTTGTTTGTACTGTGTGCTTTCTGTTAGCTAGAATTCATATTTTTATTCCATTCCGACTACGAGAAGATTTTTACTCGACGAAATAAATGTTTACCTTACTACAATTTCATGTTTACAACAAGATATGCGAGAGTAGTTATTACTGGGGAAATATAAAGAAAAATACTTGTTCATTTAATTAATCAAAATGTAATTTTGCTCACCAACATATAATGCATCTTTTAGCGCAATGTGAAGAGGAAAGTCACTATAGCAAGTCGTATAGTGGTTATTCCAGAGGGTATAAGTATTTGTAGAGTTATGGGTCAATTATTCTCAGTTTCATCAAACTTTCAACAAAGAATAGAGATTCTAGTCCCAACCATAGTAGCGCAGACAATGCACAAAAAGAAACTTTTCGTTCATTGATTTTATACAAGCAGAAGAGTTACAAACTGTACAACAAGTGGTCATTATTGTATTTAGAAGAATACTAAATGCAGGGTGTACACAAGAACAATGGAAAAAGCTCGCTTATTCATGCGTCCTATTCGACTTACTTCAAAGCTATAGCCATTTCTGTCTTTCAGTTCACTTACCTCACTGTCACATTGAAACAATGTCAAAATTTTTCATTATGTTTGCATCTTCACTTCTGAAATGGATCCCACAAATTATGGTATACACTGTAAATCAATTGACTTGCTACATTTTTGGTGTCCCTCGCGTAATATACAGCATGTCCCAAGAATGTTGTAGTGCCTTGAAAGGGATAATTTCTGAGATCATCTGAAGTAACTTTTTCCTTTGCGAAAATCTTCTTCGCGGCTTCGTTAACGAGTTATTAACGAAAAATGCAGACCAATCAGAGCGCGACTACTGCGGGCAGATTCCGGGTCGGCCAATGCCAACGCCACGTTCAGCGGGACCTGCCTGTCGACCCAGAATTCCTTCGTTGTAGGGGCGCTCTGATTGGTCCACGTTTTTCGTTAATAACTCCTTAACGGAGTCGCGGAGAACATTTTCGCAAAGGAAAAAGTTATGTATTTCGAAGGATCTTTGAAGTCACCCTTTTCGAAGAAATGCTACATTTTTGGAACGGCCTGTATATATACAGGGAAAAACATCTTCGTTGTTTTTAGTTATATGAAGAAATGTTTCTGGAAGAAAATGTCTGGTTCAGTAAGGCAATTATCATCGTAATTATCGTAATTCATCGTCGTTTTTAAAATGGAACGACGTATTTTGATTAGTGTAACATGTCAATGAAAAGACAAATTCAACCACGTATAATATGTTAAATTTCGAATGACGTTCGAAAGAGTTACTCTTAAAAAGGCATAAAACTTAACGTGCGAGACCATATTCATGCTTACCATGCTCTACTATGGTTCAGAGAGGAAGAATTTCGATTGTTTTGAAAGGGATTGATAGACAAAAAGGGGCCGTTCAAAGTGAAACCGTTCGATTCCCAAGTTCACGGAGCGGCCGAGAAAAAAAAAATGGGGAAGCGAAAGAGATGAGAGAAAGAGAGGAGAGACAGAGGCGCGTTACGCTCGTCCGTTTCGTGCATTGAAACGTACCGCTTGGCGAGCGAGGTGACCCGCGTCGAGGCTACACAATGGCACATCTCTCTCTCTCTCTCTCTCTCTCTGCCTCTCTCTCCCTTGGTATCTCCTCTCGTTCGCGTCATCTCTCTTTCCCTCCGGCGCGGCGTCGTGTTTGAATATCCATGGCTGCTCTTCGCCGGGCTCTCGGGTTAATTGATCGGCCGGGATGTTTTAGTCCTCGCTGGCGACGCGACGCTCAGCTACCCGGCTCATGGCAGCAGCCTGTGCGTCCACGTGAGATCGATCACTTGACTAGCACCGGGGCCAGTCGCAGCCCTATCACTTGTTCAACAGATGACGCAAGGCCAGGCCTGGCCGAAGAAACGGCCCGGTTTTTGCGGACCGGTTAAAAACGATTCACGCGCAGATCCCGCGCTGTCTTTTAGCGGATCGTCGGTTCAATTTGTACTGTACGTGGCTCTAAAGGCGCCTGGAAGGGTGTGAGCTTGTTGATTGGTTATTGGTAAACATTTGTGGGAAGAATGAATCGGGGAAAGGGGTAGTAATGTACCCTCCAGTTTTATATTTCTTCCTAAAATTTTATTCGCAACTTAACACGCGCTAAAGCGACTAAAATGTTTTAGCTTTACAAAAATTACAAGGCTCTATTTATTCAGATTCTGTGCAATTTTTATTACACTATGTGGCCGAGTAAAAAAGTCTATCGAATCAATTTTCATGTAACCAACTTTATAGTTTCAATAATTGTGAAATGAAAAATACGAAACCGGTCATTTGAACGGCAGTGGTAGGTTAAATGTCACAATATTACAAAATACATACAACGATTTTGTACGATTTCTGTTGGGGGTCATATTTAGGGTTGCCAGAAATGTTTTATCCAAATATAGAAGAAGTAGTGAAAACTGCAATTATGTATATGTATATGAGATAGGCTCCAAATATAGGAGTCCAAGTAAAAGAGCACAGCACATTTTAAACTTTTTTATTCAAACAAAGATGATTTTTTATTCAAATATTATATAGGAGATCAAGTTCAAATATAGAAGATCTGGCAACCCTAGTCGTACTAGACACACTTTTGTAAGATGTCCAGAAATCACTTATTTTTCCAGTAACATAATTCATTTAGATTCGCAACTTTTTATTTGAGTTTTGTTACTGAATAAGTAATTTTGGATTTCTTACAAAAGTGCGGGTCATGTACAAAATCATTGTTTTTGGTATTTAATATCTCGACATCAACAGGAAACCAACGAAACAAATTCTTTTCTTCGTAATGCAAAAACTGCACGGAATTGGCATTGAATCCATAATTCTCCAGATGCATCTATATCATTAAAATGTAAATGATTTCATCATCATACACATTATTTCATTCAGTCACATCATGTTTGACCTGGCCGTTATGGGAGGCCAAAATGTCGACAATAATTACCGTAACTAAAATAAATCGTGGTGCGAGGGGCTAAACGAGAAGTGATTCACTTGTGGAGTTTCACAAACTTCACTTTTATTAAACTCTTAAACTTTGACTGATGATACACATTCTACCGGTAGTCGTAAGGAACGTGCGGAACGAACACAACGGAACTTGCAGTTAATGAAACTACTATATGTAGGTATATCGTACAGAATGATAGTACAGCATGAAACAGGGGCGGGCTATACATACTATAATGTATAATGTTACAAGCTGTCCACTTCAGAACCACCCAACAGATATTGACTTCGTTCTTTTTTTACATTAAATGGGACAAGGGGCTGACCGTTTGACGTGCAACAAATTTTTCTGGGACATCTGCTAATCGGGCAGAGTTCCATCGAACTTTGTCGTTGGACTTATCCAATTTATATTAAGTGCACGCAGTAGTTTTTGTCGTTTACGAACAACTAACGGAACGATAAAATTTGGTGTTCGCTTTAATGTCTTCTTATCAACATATTTCTTAAATATTATTTCTGTCGTCACATTTTCCACGAACCATAACTGACATATAGACTGTGACTCAAAACTGGATTATTATTTCAATAATTGTAAAGTAACAAATCTGGAACCAGTCGTTTTGACCGGGTTCAGTGTTAAGAGAATTTAGAAACATCGACGTATTAAATATTTCCAACTTACTCAAATTATTGAAGAGAGAAAGAACTTCTTACTTGGTTCCTGTTTCTTACAATTGATGCAGATAATTTTTATTTCTCAAAAACTGCACACTGCATCCGCAGTTCAGCATGTTTTTCTGAATTTTCAAGGGGGGTGTAACCTAACCCTCTGCGATTGATTGTTAGACTGCGGATCTTTATTCCAAAATAAATATTGTACTCTTCTTTTAATTATCCCGTTAAGCTGGAACTAATACCTTGGTGTCCTTAAATATTTTTAACATGTCCGCTGCTTTAAATTGCACGTGCCCGTTTTTGTCATAAATGCATAAAATCCGCAATCTATCGATTACTCAATGAGTAAATCAAAAAGCCCAGTGTAATTTTGCAGCATAATCTACCGCATCATTCGATACGACAAATAATCCGACTGCGACTCCGGAAGGAACGATCGTTTGAAAAAAAAATTCAGGACGTTCGCGACGAGGAAACATCGATTTTTTCCTGGAGTCATAGAAGCGGTGCAAACAACACGCTGCAAACCTCAAGTTTCGTTTTAATCAATACTGTCGCGTGGTCGCGTGCAGAAATTTCTTTCCCTTATCGTGCGTGGTGCGAACGCCAGGACTCAGAAGTGCATTCGACGCGTTAGAAACTGCATTTGCTTTTTCGGGTTGCCCTAAACGTTACACGAGCTCCTCTTCCACGCCTCATTTTTCCTCTCGTCTACACGTGATAATCCCGGTTGTGTTAGATAAAAAATTATTTCTTTCTCTTGACCAGGACTCCTTATCGTGTGTGTCTCTCTCTCTCTCTCTCTCTCTCTCTCTCTCTCTCGTGCCGTTTATCTTCCGCGTGTAACGATAACGGGATGATATAATGGTACACTATAGTAGCTTTCGACTGCTGTTTCCGCTTTTTTTCTCGCCTCCCCCTTTCGGAGTCCGATTTGATAAATGAGTTATTTATAAGGCCGGCGATTATGCTCGAAACACGTTATTTAGGGTAAACGGAAGCGATCTCGGATCTTTACGGATAATTAAGATGCATTTCAAATACGTCAACGGAGACTGACATGATATTTTCTTCGATTTTGTCTCGTTTTCTATTCGATTGACGTTACCACGGCCGATTTCACGTTTTCTATTTTGTAATTATAGAAATTAAAAAGATACTTCCATTAGAAACGCAAGAAATCTAAATAATTTTACTCTTGTAATGTTTATGACGTCACATTTTGTGCTTGGTACGGTTAGTGTCAATACTAGACTGCGGATCTTTAGAATTTAAATATTTTCTTTCTTAATATCGTTGGTACTACTTAGTATTTTTAAATTCTTCTAATGTTTTTACTATTTTAAATTGCTCATTTTTTTTCATAAATGCATAAAATCCTCCGTCTAGTTGTAAGAGAAATAAATTTGGCTTAATATCGGATTCGGCAATCTTGTCGAATGCGTAAATTTGCACGATCTTCCGCTGGTAATGACCTCTGCAGAGATAACTAAATTGGAGTAGGATGTTCCCGACGAATATTCCACTGAGGGAACGCAGGTGTATAACGTGCATCGTGTATTAGTACGATCAAACGCGAGAGTCAACAGCTAAATACATAGATACGAAATTGAAAAATCAATACAAGGCCAAGTCAGATACGAATGAGTTAACTCGATTTTTTCGTTTACTATCGCGTTGCAGACCTTCGAGGGAATTAGAAATAGCGAGGCTGAATAAAAATGTGTACACATATATTTCGTATAACATAAAAAGCTTTAACAGTTTACGTTGTAACGTATGCAATAATGAAAAAAGTTAATTGTGTATACTGTGGACAGTTTAATTATCACCATATGGTCCACCATCTGGCAACACATGGATCGTGGAGCCAATAGGAAGGTTTACCATGAATTATTCTACTCTGTGCATCTCAATGAAGCGAGTGGACGTTTATTCATGTTTCCAGACAGTTCTCGAAATCGACTAGCATAAATGGAATTTATCGTAATTCAAAAGTCCCATCGGTTAATCTATATCTAAAAGAAGGTTAATCATTTTTGTAGAAGTAACAATACTCAAAAACACTGGAGCAAAACTGATCGCACACACTTTAAATCAGAATAACTTTTTTATGAATGGACATATGGAAAAAAAATGCATTTTTTGCGATTTTTTAGCTGGACCAATAATGAAAATTTAAAAGATGTGTTTAGTCAACTTGTATAAATTATATGTATGCGCTCCGAAAATTTCATTGAAATTGGTTAATTGGTTTACGAGTTATAATCGATCAAAAGTGGTAAAAATTGCAATTTTTCAAGATTTTTGGTTTTTTTACCACTTTTGGTCGATTATAACTCGTAAACCAATTAACCAATTTGAATGAAATTTTTGGAGCGTATTTATATAAATTGACCAAACACATATTTTGAATTTTCGTTATTCGTCCAGCTAAAAAAGTCGTAAAAATCAATTTTTACTATTGTTTTTCACAATTCCGATCAAACGCATTTTTTCAACATATTTTTTAGACGTCATTTACTAAACTAATTCATCTAGCTTTACAGAGAAATTAAAGTCGTTTGGTCCATTCATAGAAAAGTTATTCTGATTTAAAGTGTGTGTGATCTTACTTGAGACGTATGTACATGTAGGACAAGTATACCACAATTTATATGTTTGTTATTATATTATTTTTGAGAAATATATTTCGAGTTGTGACACTTTTCTCATGAATGAACGATGTGTGTGAACTTTGATCGAAAATCGTCCGTATATTACTGACGTTTACGGTGTCATCGAAAATGATTTAGTTGATTACTAGTTCCACAACGTCAGTTTAGGTTACGAGAGGATGAAATGACTCTTGTATTTTCCCGAAAACACTTTCTCGCCGTTAAAATGCTCCGTCTAACTTACGCCCGGGTTGTCTAACCGTGTCTCCTGCCTTTTCGAAACGCTCGCCTAGGTTATAAAAGGCTGGACAGGAAAACAAGCATGGAAAATGTCACGGCCTTGTCTCCCAGTCTCTCCTCTACCTGCAACGCCTCTATAAATATAGACGGGTTAAACAATTTCCCCGGCAGGCACACGCTCGCCAGCACCGAACGTAAAACGATTTTTTAGGCGTACAAATCGTCAGATTTTCTGCGAGGACGCATAGTACTTAAAATTGTTAACTACATATACGTTTGCTTAACCCTGTCGCAGTCCTCGATTTTACTCTTCAAAATAATATTAACCCTTAGCACTCTGATTCACCACTAGAAATTGCTATACCATTATTCAAAATATTGTTTACATGATTAAATCTGTTGGTATCTAATCGGTAGACTGCGGATCTTTATGCAAAATGAAATTTTTACACATCAATTACGATCTATAGAAGCCAAGTAACAATTTATTTTCCTTATTAATACTTTTTATATGTTAAAAATAGTGTATCGACACTGTTAAACTCATTTAATCTTTTTACTGTTTCGGATTACACCTATTCATTTTTGTCATAAATGTATAAAATCCGCAGTCTACTAATCAATTACTTAAGTACTGTATCTGTACTGTATATTAAGTACTGTATGTAACATTTAAGTATTGTATCAGGTGTTATATCAATTGCATACTCAAATATAGCTCCGACTTCAAAGGATTAACCAAAAGGGAGCAAGATTCAAATTCAGCATTCGGCAACAGACGTCAATTTGCATTCCATAATCTACTTACTATTATTACTAGACTAGAAAAATTGTCTGTATCGATTGCAAGAAGTAGAAACTAAATTGAATGTTTCCGTTGTTGTATTTCTTTCCTTAACGATTAAAAAATTTCTCAACAACTTTGAATTTCATCTGCTCGATTTTGTTATAAATGTATAAAGATCCGCAGTCTAATTATTACTTACACAGTAAAGAATGTACATGCAAATCGTTTCTCGAGGGTCCAATTACCTCGTTCGATAGAATACTTCCAGCGAGTACGATAGGGGGAAGGATTGTTCCATGCAAATGAAGAACAGGAGAAGGAATCCTTTACAAACGGATGCCCTGCTGGAAGTCTGGAAGGATGAAACGTTCGGATAGCAGAGGTTTCGGGTAACGGGGGTTCTCGTAACGGTGTTCAGGATACTGAAAAATCTTGAGCGCCGTGTTAAAGCCTCTCTCCCCTCCTCTTTCTTTCCCTCTCTGTCTTGTTTCCCTTTTCTTTTTTGTTACCTTTATATCTCGTCAATCTTCGTGCATTCAAATGGTTCTGCTGCTCCCGTTTCCGGGCATGGTGGTGCCGGTCTTATCTCCTTTTGTTCCTCCAGCGTGGCGCACGGAGCGAATTCAATGTCAAAAGCGAGATGAAAATAGTCGGTTGCAGAGCATTGCAGAGTGAACGCGAGAAAGTGACTGCACGCATATCGATCGCAGGTTTAGGGTTTGTGTAAATATGAACGACCCCAGAGAATAAGGACCCCTAAGAGGCTGCGTACGTCTAGAAACTCGGATTGTTTGTAGTTTCAAATAATATTTTTGATTTACTCATTGTGAATAATCAATAGACTGCGGATTTTATGCATTTATGATAAAAATGAGCACGTACAATTTAAAGCAGCGGACATGTTAAAAGTATTTAAGGACATCAATGAATTAGTTTCAACTTAATAGGATAATTAAAAGAAGAGTACAATATTTATTTGGCTACGGTGTCCTGCAATCAATGCGAACATTTTTTATACTGGAGTGAAGATGAGAAGAAGAGACTGGAGTGAAATAGAAATTTATGTTCTTTCGTAATATTAATTATATGTTCAATAGGTTGAAAATAATATAACAGCATCTCTACATTTTTCTAGTATTTTTTCTGTTTTAAATTTACACCTACAATGTTTTTACTCTAAGAACTGAATGTATCAACATTTTTATAAGCCATAAATGCATAAAGATCCGCAGTTGAATAATTGGCAAAGAACGTCGCAACAGTCAAGTGATATAAATCAAGGCTTCCCCGATAAATTTTCGACGTCAATTTGCTTAAACAAAACGAGGAGTTGGTTTAATCCTAGAGTTTCTCTTATTATCGGAAGTATCGATTGATTCGGTTGCGTCCTTCCGAGTGCAAGCTTTGCACTGTAAGCCAGTGAAACAAATAAAATGGTAAAGTGGTAGAATAGAAGAAAAATAAAAGATAATTGATTAAAGTCGCCTCTCAGACAATTCAGCAAGCAAGGAGAAAACTAACGCAATTTTCTGCTTCTCTTGGAAAAGGAGAAGCAGGAGTATATCTCTCGGCGAGCCCTTTTTTCGTTGACAAAGCTTCTGTCAACTCTCTTTTCTTTGAACTTTTAAAGTCTCCTTACGCCAAGGCCACAGTTTCGCGGAATAGTCTTGCGTGTATCCAGCCGCAGAGGCAACCGTTGTAAATTTCAATGCGGTCCAAGAAAAAGGAGACTTTATTATTACATTTACGAGCAGGAAGTTTCACAGAGTTTCAAATTCCCTTAAGAAATTCCTGCGTTTGTCTTTTGTTTCGGCCGAGACAATTCACGTGGAAACGTACCTGTAGTATTGCCTCCGAGGCGTGAATCCGAATCGTCTTAGAAATTTCCGTCCCTGTACCGCTTTCCACTCTGTTGCAATAAGCGCTCATTATGCTTCGTTATGAACTGTATTCTGGACGGGGATCCATTCTTCCGTCGTTTGTTTACCGTTTCGACTTTGGACCGTGAATTCTTTGAACAAACCGCGGGGGCCGTCGTTTTTCGATTACGGATCTTTGAATACCTCATCCTGCAACAATAGCATAATCTACTAAAACCGACTGTTTTACATTAGCTTATCAAAATGACAAGAATGTGGCAATTTCAATGATCATATCTAGTAAATTTCTCTCACTCTCACTCTCACTCTCTCTGCTTTTATCGGAATTGTACAGCCGATGTACAAATTTCCGATCCAAATTTTTAACCATTTGTAAATAATTAAGCACGCTGGGCTTCAGAAAATCGTGGATTCATGACAATATAATTATTAACAGCGATAAATCTTTAAATGTTTTCGGCGCTACGATTCGATCCTTTATAACAATCAAAGCTCTTTTGCAACAAAGCAACAAAGATCAAGAAAAGCTGGTCTACCGAGAAATCGGTTGCGCGTGGGAAGAGAGCGTTTGTGGAGAGAGAGAGAGAGAGAGAGAGAGAGAGAGAGAGAGAGAGCGGACGCGTCTCGGTCGCCGATGAATGAACTATTCCCCGTATCCGTATCAGCTGTGTGTCGCATGGACAGAGAACTTGTATTTTTCAACGATCCGGTTGCGTCTCCGGTATTTCATCGGACCGTACCGGAAATTGGTGACAGCAATGCCGATACACGTCGAACGTCATCCGCGGCCTCCTACACTCTCTCTTTCTCTTCCGCTTTACATCGTCAAGGTCACTGCTAACATTCCCTGCGACGGCTGTCGGGAAAGTTTCCCGTTTATGAATTTACCGTAACCGATAGAAGAAACGACTCTCGCACGTGCTCCTTTTCATTCAACTCACAATCGGCGTTTTAAACGATTTCTTGCGGCGCGGCGCGGCGCGGCGCGGCGCGGGGACGCAGTGTCTATCGACTGCGGTTATGCCAAACGGAAATCGACTGGTCACACAGTCGATACAAAAACCGACTTTTGGCAAAACCGAGTTCCAGTCCCGGTTTCCGACCGATTCTCTTTTCGGGTGGTCTGGTTTTCTCTTATAGGAAACAGAAGCAAAACGTAATTGACCCTTTGCACTCCTTTGTTGTCCTTTGAAAGAAAAATGTAAATGAAACGGCTTTTTTATATGTACATATTTGGTTCTTCCTTTATTTATTTGATTTCTTATTTTTTAGTTAAAGACAAATATAAGTTCCACAAATTACAACAAAGTTTGAGAGCTATGTTTAATATAATGAGTAAACAAAATTGTTTGATATAATTAGCATAGTCAAGGAACTGTCCCTGGACATAAATTTCAAATAAAACACTTAAAATAGTAGGGAGTTGTTGGCAGCAAAAGTGGAAAATAATTCGGAGTGCTTATTGTTAGACTGTAAACTGTAAAGGTGTATGTGCCTTATATATCTGATGCAGGTTCTGAAGAACAACAATGTCCCTAAGAAAATCTGGGAAAGTTCATACAGTAGCTCCGAACATTCTAAATTGAGGTTATCACAGTGATATTGATGAATAATTTGTTGAAATATTTTATATTGTAAATAGTATGCAGCAGTCCAGTCTCCAATCTGGTTTTCTTTTATGGAAAAGGGAGAAAAGTGGGTGTTCCATATCTGATGCAGGTTCTAGAGAATAATAAAGTTCTCAATCAATGATATTGATAAATAACTTGTAGAAATATTGTATATATATTGTGAATAGAATGATGTCTCGATAGTCCGAGCGCTTGATAACAACCTAACGCAGGCTAGTTTACCTATGTATCTATGATTGAACAATCATTTTCAATCGTCCTCGTCGCGACTCGTCACAGAACACCGTTGCCCATCGGGCGTGCAGTTTGTTGACAAAACCTCTCCGTAGGAGAAATCGAGAGTAATGAAAGGTTCCCGGACAAAGGAGGAGGAGAATCGCTCGTTTATTCTCAAAAGCCACCGCCTCGGAAAACCTTAATTCCCCCTTTGGCAAGGTAGTGAGCTACAGAGAGAGGGGGGAAGTGGGGGAAGTAACTAGTAATTTGCTTCTGGGTGACGGAATGACAGTCATCAGGATTTCGCGGCAGGCAGTCGCATTCGCAATGCTCCCCGGCGCGGCGCGGCGGCGAGCATTACTCTCCTCCTAGGTAGGAATTGTCGGCACGACCCACGTGTTGTGCCAATCGTGCGCCTAACAAGGATCTCGAAGGACGCCGGGTTTCCTCAAACTTTCCCACCTATCGGAATTCCGCGCGCCGACATCTGTTTCGAATTCGTTCCGCAACCGAGAAGAGAGAGAGAGAGAGAGAGAGAGAGAGAGAGAGAGAGAGAGAGAGAGAGAGAGAGAGAGAGAGAGAGAGAGACGCAAATTAATCCCGCAAATAGAACACGGTGGTTACCAGGCCGCAGTTGTCGAGGGAGGAACACCGAGGACAGGGTGTGAGGCGAAGGAAAGGGGGATGGAGACGACCGTATTTTCCATCCCCCCGGCAAATACGAGCGGACGACCGCCGTTGCAGTTCAAGGATAGAGCTGACGTCTACGCGGCTTTGTCCGGAGTTTAGCCGAACGGCCCGTAACGGCGGGTGGTCGTTAAAGGTGGAGTCGGTGGAGTCTTGTACAGGGTGGCGCAAAGTTATACATATGTCGCGGACACCATAGCCCGATTCTACACCGATTCTTCTAAGGAATCCCCCGCAAAATTGACCTGCAATGTGAAAAACAAGATAGAAAAATCAAAATTTTTTTAATCGTGTTCTACTGATCATGCGGACCAACCTTGCGAGAGGAACCATAGCTCGCAACTCAACCGTTCTCTTAAAAAATGATGTTGAAACACCTCTGTTCATAATATCCTTTCATTTCATTGCCAATTATATTATTCAACTGCGGATCTTTATGCATTTATGGCTTATAAAAATTTTGATACATTCAGTTCTTAGAGTAAGAACATCGTAGGTGTAAATTTAAAACAGAAAAAATATTAGAAAAATTTAGAGATGCTGTTATATTGTTTGACCGACACTATGTTTTCATAGACACGGTCAAATTGTATTTGTCAAATTGTCAAATTGTTCATTTGTGTGTACCTATTAATAAAGTTTGTTTATTTGAAGAAATGCTTCGTACTTCTCTTTATTTTTTATTATACAAGCAACTAAATGCGTCTAGAACATATAACAGTGTTATTAACGATTAGTCAACATTAGCAAATACGAATCAAACCTGTCGCTAAACACAGACTGTCGATGAAAGCAGCAGACGTAGACAATTTGACCGTGTCTATAAAAACACAGTGTCGGTCAAATGAGTTGTCGACGAACCCATGGTAACCCATTATTTTCAAAACCTATTGAACATATAATTATTATTACGGAAGAACATTTTCTATTTCACTCCAGTCTGCTGCAATCCAGGTGGAACATTTTTATTTTGCGATAAGATCCGCTGTCTACTTGTGAAATCATTTTTTGTTATTTCAATAATTGTAAAGTAGAAAATCTTTTTGACTTACTCAAATATTTCCAACTTACTCAAATTATTGAAGAAAGAAAGAACTTCTTACTCTTGGTTCCTGTTTCTTACAATTGATGCAGAACATTTTTATTTCGCAAAAACTGTGCACACTGCATCCGCAGTCTATGGTTTACATTTGAACAATGAATTGAAAGAATATTATTATTTCATCATCATTTTTGAAGAGAACGGTTGAGTTGCGATCACAAATGGTTCCTCTCACAAAGTTGGCCCTCGTGACCAGTAGAACAAGATTTTTAAAAATGTTGGTTTTTTTACCTTGTTTTTCACGTTCAAGATCAATTTTGCGGTCATTGTCGACTAAAAATCGGGGGTGTAGAATCTCGCTATGGTGTCGCGACATACATATAATTTTGTGGCACCCTGTACACTCTACGGGGGAGACCGTTTCACCATAAACTCCCCCGTAAGTCCGCTGGTGGGCCCCCCTTCTCGCACCGTGTCCTATTCGCGACGACGATAATTGGCTAATTAAGTCACCCTCACGCTCGACCGTTGCCCCCGCTCGCCGGTGTTCCGGTAATTCACTTCCAGGCATCTCTTCCTGTGACACAACAATGTAGGTCAATCGACGCGTGTGCCATAAACTGTCGGGCTAGGTGAATTCGCTTCACGCTTCCGATCATCGTTTCACTAACCGGCTGCCGCCGCGCTGCGAAAATTCGTTAGCCGGATAAAGAGCTTTTCGCCAGACCGGACCGCGAGATCTTTATGCGTTTAGGCAGCTCGCGGAATTTTCGAAAATGCGCGGACCTGCGTTGGTAAATGTTGATCGCGTTTTTTCCTTGGGTTTTTGAAAATTGATCGATTAACCGACGCGACGGCTGTTCAGGGGGTTTCATATTACATCACTCAATAAGTCTCCGGTCTGACACATATGTACATGGCAACATTGCTGACAGACCCACGTGATTTCCGGGTAGTACTAACCTTCAAACAGTACGTGTCAAAATTTCATGGCATTCTGACCGTTAGTTTAGAGGTTACAGTCGTTTTAGTGTCCCCAATTTTGTAATTTTCAAGACAATGGATAGAAAGGAATTTCGTGTGTTGAGTAAACACTGTTTTTTGATGGGGAAAAATACTGTTGAAACCAAACAGTGGCTTGATAAGCATTATGGGGACTCTGCACCAGGGAAATCAACTATTATTGACTGGTATGCTGAATTTAAACGCGGTCGTACAAGCACCGATGATGCTGAACGCTCTGGTCGCCCAAAATCGGCAGTTGTTCCGGAAAACTGTTAAAAAATGTCCACAAAATAGTTTTAAAAGACCGTAAAATGAGGTTGCGTGAGATAGCTGACACCAGATAATTAAAGATATCAGAAGGCAGTGTCTTTAGAATTTTACATGAAAATTTGGGCATGCGCAAGTTGCTTTCGAAGTGGGTGCCGCGTTTGCTCACACCGGACCAGAAACAACAACGCGTCGACGATTCACAAGTCGATGAAAACAACGGTTAAATTGGACGAATTACGCTTTGAATTGCTTCCCCACCCACTGGCTTTTTGCAGACATGAAAAAGATGCTCCAGGGAAAGAAATTTGGCTCAAATGAAGAAGTGATTGCCGAAACTGAGGCTTATTTTGAGAGAAAAGACAAATCGTTTTACATAAAGAGCATCGAAGAGTTAGAGGAGCGTTGGAATGAATGCATCACTCTTGAAGGAGAGTATGTTGATGAATACAGTGGAATTTCTAAAAAAAATTTGTTTTTCTTAGTTAGACCGGAGACTTTTTGAGTAATGTGTTACCTACCAGTGAGGATTTGGGGAACAATGATTTGACAGTAGACAACCATATAACGCGATGAAAGTAATTTCTTAACCGATTCAATTAAGGTAAATGATATTTTTTTAATGTTGTAAACGAATCGTGAGTTTATCTATGGAAAACTGAAGGTTACCTTGATAACTCTGGAAAAAAAGGGTTGAATAATTCTAAGCTAAGCTAAGTATGTTATATCAAGTATACAGCAGTCTTCACGCTTTAGATAGGATTGTTATTCACAACTTTTCAATCAAATTCTCGTAAACGACGCTGTAACGGTGAGAAAAATTGACTTTGTTCGCTCAATTATTTTCAGCATTCCAAGCTCTGCCGCAAATTTCATTCATTTATTAATGGATCCATCGTGTTAAATATAGGATAGAGATCGCATTAGATTTCCATATTAATTACGCTCTAACCGCATAAAGGTTCACAGTCTAGTAACGATCATTGTTCAACTTCGATTCGCGAGAGTTCCGCGCAACGAGCTTGAAAAACTGATTTGTTCGGCTCAGAACTGCATCGATGCACTTTTATAGTCTACTACCATTTCCTCTTTTCGCCTCGATGCACTTTTAAACTTGATTGGACTTTGAAACGATGGTTTCCTAATTCTCTTACCACAGGCCCCACAGCTTTTTCAAAGTTTCACTACCTTTTGTAAGCCCTGCAATTGTTTCTAGCTTGTCCACATTGTTATAAAAAATATACATATTGTATTCTTCTTTTTTTGGTCATATTTCATTCAAGTTTTACAGACATTTTATTTATGTATTATTCTGGATTAGATTATTCATTTCTCGTCAATATTTCGTTTGAAATTATAATATTAATACATACTGCTGTTATGATTTCCATAATGTTCCTAGCATATTCATATTTGCATAAAAAGTATACATATTATATTATTGTAGTTTTTGGTAATATCTCATTCAAGTTTTACAAACATTTTATTTATGTATTATTCTGGATTAGATTGTCCTTTTCTGTTTAATATTTCTTTTGTTTAATATTTAATACAGTAAATCTATGAATTGTATGATATTATATTGTCGAATAAAACCAGCAAACAATAATTTTGCTTGCAATACTCCCATGCAGTTTTTGTTGTACAGAATGTTTAAAAAGACCGTACACGTGTATTCATATCTCGCGAGGCGGTCGATGTGTAACAAACGTACGAAGAATTGTTTGAAAACACTGATTACTTCCTGCCACTAAAAGTTTTCAAACAATTTTCTACTTCTACTGTATCTGTTCAATGAGATCACTTCTCGAAGAAGTACCTAACAAGAGAATTTTGTTGAAGAAACGAAATTTATTCGAGACCTGGTTGAAATCGCGGCCGATATTCGATGAAAATAGGTGATTCGTTCGATCGCGCGATAGTCGGAGCGCATCGATACGATTATCGAGGTTGTAAGAGTCACTGGGATTCCCTAATCCGCGAATGTCGCAGGTCTACGATCGGGCTTTAATATTCTCCCAAGGACGAGGCGATCAGGCAATTCATAGTCAGCGGAATGAATTAGCTGCACTTGACACGCGCCGGCCGGCCGTCCTAGCAGGAATTCGTAGTCAGCTTCCGTGCGCCAGACAGTCGAGCAGACTATGCAAATAACCTGCGAAACTGTGTGTGCACTTGGTGCACACGTGAAAGCAACATTACACAGTGCAACGGTCTTGGTGCACCACATTCTCGCGGACACGTGAGTTCCGTACGTTCACAAATCTACAAGGTGTCTTGGAATCCTCGATCCACTCCGCGTCACCGTTGCTCATCTGTCTCCGCGTGAACTTTCCTCGGATCATCTCGAGAAATGTTCGAACATTTGTGCCGGTATTGAGACTTTTGGATTCATTAAAAAATATTTTGATGAATTAATAATATCCGACCTCAAAGTGTGAAAGTCTTATACCTGGTTGTAAAATTTTACAAGAAACTGATACGGATACACGTCTTTTATAACTTCAAATGACTTGGACCATTTTGAAAATGAATTCAATTTGTTTGATCTCAAAGTATGAAACTTACCTGGTTGTAAAAAACTTCACAAGAAACTTACGTATGGATACATGTTTTCAGAACTTCAATAGACCATTTTCAAAACGAATGATTTATCTGAGAAATGACTTGTCACTAGACTGCGGATCTGTATGCAAAATTAAAAGAATGTTCGAATTAATTGCAGGACACAGGAGCCAAATAAAAATTTGATGCTTCTTTTAATTAATTAAATGTCCTTAAACATTTTTCACTTGTCCACTGTTTGAAATTGTACGTGTCCGCAGTCTACGAACTCGACTAATTTTAATGAATTTTCTTCGATTTCGCGAGAGATTCAATTTCTGTTTGGCATTCCGTCCTGTTTACTTCGAGTGTATCAAAATGATGTCGAAGATGGGCGGGATGTACTGCAATATAAATCCGTCGTATCTTTCCATATAATTCTGGTCTTCCTCTGTTAGATATTTTTTCACGGCACCCCGTGTAGAATGGTAGCACGGCCGCTGCCGCCGCCGCCGCCGCAGAATATCCTGCATGTACACGCGTATACTTAGGACATCTCGAGCCTGTGTACAAGAGTTACCCGTACATAAGCCTGGATCCCGTTCGTCGGCTACGTCGGGGAAATATACGGACTCGTATTTGCCGATATTATCGCCACCTTAAGCCCATCTCCCGGGCTACGTCTCTCTTTTTCCCCCCAAGAGACTTCTAAATATTGATTCGATAGAAATTATGTATGGCAACGGAGCAACGCCTCCAATGAATCTTGCAACGGTGTCGACCGCGCTCGGGACCAATAAGAATTTTTTCCTGCAACGGTATCCACTTGATACCGGGGTCTCCCAATTTTCCTTAATTAATTTCCACGGTTAATCCTGCGGGACCATGCTGCAGAACCTAGATCTTCCAAGACAATATGAAAAATCCCTCCTTCGTGCACGGTTAAATAATAAACAGTATTTCAGAAATATATAATGTCCTTTCTGGAACGAAATAATAGGCTAACTAAAGAGTTAATTTTCAGAAGGAGATGTGACAGACAAACAATTTAATTATCGTAATAACAAAAGATATAGATATAGCTGGAGAGAGTGCAGCATAAATTCCTCAGGTTTTGTGCATATGTATAAGACAAACAACCCAATGTCATTCTTTGATCATAATTACTCTATAATATTAAACACAGTCAACCTTGAAACATTATCCGATCAAAGAACAGTTTCCGACCACAGAGCTTTATCTTCAATTTGATTAATAATAATATAGATCGTCCCGCACTCCTGAGGCAAATCAATTTCTACGTACCTGAACGTGTTTTGAGAACGAGAGCAGGATTTCAAACAATGAAATCGAAATCCTCATATATGTATAGGAGTAAATCCATTAAATCGCATTATTGCTAGCTCTAACATATTTTACAACAATATTGATTTTTTTAATGGCACGATACAGGCATTCAAAATAAAATTGCGCAATACTATTTGTTAATCATACCTGTATTTGTTTAGTTTCGCGCGGCCCGTACTTATGTAAATTTTAGTTTAAGACTTTTCTTTTTGTTATGTCTTTTCTTTTTGTTTTTATCAGTTATATTGTAAAAACTGTATACATTTGTATAAAACGACCTCGGTCCGTATATAGTAATAATAATAATAATAATAATAATAATAATAATAATAATGATTTTTAAAATATTGGGAATATTCTTCTTAGAGAAATATATACTGATTTTTTCTTAGAAAAATATATACCGATCTTCTTTTGCTATTTCGATAATTAAATTGAGTGTCCGCCGTCCTTCTGGCGATTCGCACGAGCTAATTTCCTTCATAATTTCAAATTAACTGTTGCTTGTCTACAGTCCGCGATAGTTCATGCGAAAATATTAATGAACACTGTTGCGAAAA
Source organism: Lasioglossum baleicum (assembly GCF_051020765.1). Lineage (NCBI taxonomy): Eukaryota > Metazoa > Arthropoda > Insecta > Hymenoptera > Halictidae > Lasioglossum > Lasioglossum baleicum. Next base: position 258,060 of record NC_134938.1, on the reverse strand, counting down.
GTATTATAACGCGATTCACACGATTCTGGCGGAACAAATTGTGAAATCGCGCAGCACGTTGTTACACTTGCGAAAATGATTTTGTTCTACATTTTAAAATAGAGTGTCACACTTTTTCTTTCAAATGTTGCTACCCGATGACAATCTTTAACTATGTGCTTTGACACGTTGGTCGTATGCAATATTTCTTTATCGATCTGAAAATAATTTTCGAGCACGATGTATTAAGTGAACCAAACAACGTTCTGAAATTCTTCAAACGCCTTTAGAATTTTGTATTTCACGCGTGCATTGTTACCACGAATGCGTCAAATCCGCGGTCCAATTAATTAAATGAGTTGTTTCGATTTTGTGCGACTTAGCGAGGGGACCAGTTTACGTGTGAAAGCGAGTTTTTATCATCGCTATTCAGCGACTGTTACATACATTTTCCGCGCACACAAAACTCTGAAAAAAATCGGCTGTGCAGAGAATTCTGTGACGGTGAAACAACGTTGCATTATACTTAATCTGCTGCAACTCGGAATAACGTTTTATTTAATTTCGCGTCCCCTTTTGTCCGCGAGAATTTGTAAATTTGCACGAGCAGCGTCATTCTATTTGCGACACGGCCGTTTGTGTACCGTTCCGTGAGTTTCCTGGTGCCTTTTCAAAATCACTGTGCACGGTAACCTATTTACGTTCATCTCGAAATCAAAGTTCGAGGGAGCACGCCGGCCGTGTATTCATTTCGAATTCATTTGGGTCAGCCGAGAATGGTTTTTTCGCTGCGCATCGTTGAAGCCCCGACGCCAGGCCGGGTTAATGCCATAAATGGGACCCTATCCTGTTTTTTGTTAGACACGGACACATTCGCGTAAACACATACGTGCACAATAATAAACAGTCGCGAAATGGTTCCGGATAGTTAACGTTTCAAGTACGAAACGCGGTGATGTACACCAAGGGATATCCTTTTCCTTTCTCCGCGAGATGCTAATCTCTCACGAACCTTTTAAGGGGACATTACACTTCCTCAGGTCGGAAAATCGACTTTTTAGAGAGTATCATATTTCAATAATATTCTCTGAACATTTCAGAGGAAAATTCGAAATACTTTCGAAGTTATAGACGATTATATAGCAGGCATAGCTGATTAAATGTAAACATAAGTAGATTTTATATGCGAAAATTCGTTTGTCAAATCTTTAAACGCGTTTTCCTCAAAACAATCGCTTCGATATAATAAGATGAGAATCATAGAATAACAGCATGCAGTTCTTCTAATTTCTCTAGAGTTTTGTATTTGACCAATCCATTTTTTAAAGAAATGTATGAAATAGTACTTATATTTCTGAAACTGCGTGGTTTCAGTCCTGGTCTAAATTAGGCTGTTCTCCTCTGAAAGCAGCAATTAGACGAACATAACAGAGAGGCTAAAGCTGCAAAAGGGTCAATCATTTTCCCAGGCCCTTAATTAGCGGTTTTGACAGAAACGAATCTTTCCTTGTAGAACATGGTCAGGACATGGTAGGAAATGGTTCGGAATATAATGGTCCCGCGTCATCGAAGGAGCTAAACTTGTTGATGGGCCATTGATACGGTATCGGCGATCATTAAGTGCATTCCTGCAGCTGCAATCTTTTGCTCCGAATCGGGCTGTCCTGGTAACGCGGAGACGCGCGCCAGGCGTTTGTCCGCAAAACGGACCGCATCGGCAACTATTCCACCAATAATGGCCCTTTCTCGCCGGTAGATAACGAGCAAACGCGGTCTCGTCATTGTCCCGTTTAAATGGAACCGCTGTACCCAATTTCTCGAAACGGCAGCCTCCCTTGAATCACCCCTCGAGCCATCCTTATCCCTCAGTGTTCCGAGTGTCCGCCGAAAATTGCCGAGAGTATGATGGAACGACGGATGCACAGGCGTCGGCGATTTTTCTTAAAACTGGGACAGAAATCAGCACGGCTTGAACAGGATATATGTGTCCATAATTATGAAAGTGGTCCAAGTCATACAGTGAGACACACACTTTGAATCAGAACAACGTTTCTATGAATGGACCAAACGACTTCAATTTCTCTGTAAATATGTTGAATAATTGCCATAAAGGCCATATGGAAAATGGCCAGCTAAAAAAGTTGTAAAAATCAATTTTTAGTATTCTTTCTCAACTTATTTATTAGACGTCATTCACTAAACTAATTCTTCTAGCCTTACAGAGAAATTGAAATCGTTTGGTCCACTCGTATAAAAGTTATTCTGATTTAAAGTGTGTGGAATCAGTTATGCTCGCTGCTGTATATTTCTTGTTTCGAGATATTTAAACTCTTGCCGTATTTTATATTTTAACGAGCCACACTCGTGAAGATTTTGAATAAAGTCTAACAAATATGAATCTTTCGCATATTTCGTTGAACAATATTCACTAGAGCACCGGATACTTCACGTACTTCATGGGTGTACAAATAAAAGAAGCAATACCGAGGCCTTATTCTTCAGACCTTGAACGGACAGCAAAAATTGCACGATTTTCGCAAATGAAGTCGACTTTTTTCCGACTTTTCGGGCCAGAAAGAGTAGAGGCTCCGTATTCCGGAGAATGATGAGACCGCGGAATATTTTTCGAGAGCATAGTAGATCGAGCACTATGCGACATGCACGTGAAATTCCGCAGGATCCGATAGCTCTCTCGAGTTTCCGTGGCTGGTGGATTTGCTATGAAGCCACCGCTTCGAGACCGAGACCGAGACCGAGACCGAGACCGAGACGGAGACACCGCGTCGGAGCAAACAACTTGACTCTGTGTGCATGCCGACGAGACGTTATCGAAGTTCCATGTACCCGCATGCTCGCGAGGATTTGGTGCATGGAAAGTAAGCTTCTCGAAATAATTAGAGGATCTCGTGTCTCGAGCACGTATCAAGTGCAGTCTGCATTGTACGAGCCTCTTTAATCCGAACGCGCACTGCTGGTCGAACCCTCGTCCGAACCAAGTACGGATTACCTTCTCGATCTCGTGACAGTCTGCTCAAGTTATTTTACTATTCCACGGAATAATCGTTCTCGACGATATCTCTGAACAAGCCCCCCCCCCCCGCCGATTATTGCAATTAGAAGATAGCTAAATCTTCGATCGAAATGGCCAGCGTTCGCCTCCGAGAACGTTTAAACACTAAACTTCCCATTTTCAACTGTGACACGATTTTTTGGTTGTCTTATTGAATTTTAAATGCTACGTGTATCGGTGAGACAATAGTCGTACAAATGATACAACTGTTTTGTTTTTAATGATTTTATTTTGGAACTTTTTACCAACGTTTGCCACATTTTTCTGATTGAGACGACACCGAACACGACACAATTTTGTTCATATTTACTTGTTTAATTCGCGATATTGTGGGACCTCTATTATCCGTACTAGTCAGTGGAATTCCTGCATTAGATTAAATCTTCACTGATTTTTGTATCGAATCGTGTTATGCTAGGTGTTCCAGCTACATATGTAATTCGATTACTTCGAATCACTACGAAGCTAGACATTCAATGAAAATTTTAAAACATCAAATTTAAATAGCATTTTCCGGAGGTTTCAAGACCACCTTAATTTTCGGAGATTTTAAGATCACGTAAAATTAAAATTGGAGAAATGATATTAAAGATTAGCTTTGCACCTCAAAGTTTCTAATGAACCTGCAGTTGTTCAGAACGTTTTCTATATAAGATCGGACATTTCATGTGCAGTAACCTAATATTATTTCCGTTGTGCTGTGGCTCTAAAATATGATTTAATAATAGTTATGTAAAACGTTAAGAAGACAGCAGAGTGAAACGACATTAGAACTGGAGCAACAACAGTCGGTTTAGATGAATAGGATTATTTGGCAAAGGCTCAGAGAGGTTTACGTTTCCATCCCGATAGTTTCTGGACTCGTGTGGTCCCGATAAGAGCGATTCGGTTACAAGATTAAGGAAAGTTACATGATCTGATAAGGTCGAGGACCCTCACAGCGACCGATAATGATGGCCACTAGGATTATTTGATCTGATAAGGACAACGCACGAACACCCACTACGCGATACCGATAACCTTGGACATGTAGGATCTGATAACCGCGAACCCAAATCTGCGGTGCCTAGACAAGGACGCCTAATCCTGACTCATCTAATTGTAAGTCAGTGGGTATAGAGCATGCGAGACTAGAGCTCGATAATTGTTGCAGACGACAACGACGCGACGCGACGTTTGGCGGGAACGACCGCATCGAAAGGTATAAGTCCTAACCCCCTAACAGATAAGAAGATGGTGGAAGAAGCGTCGACCTGCTTTTCGAGCTTTTGCGATATCTTCCTAGTTAGAAACTGGCGTACAGATTCTTTCAGATTTCACTGTCACGATGCGGATTTTCGAGATTTTATTTTATAAGCCTCGTGGAACTCGCGAAACCGTTCACGCTAATGAGAAATCTAATTTGTATGTTCAGGACTTGGTTCTTGCAATTTTCTGTGATGGTTTTCATTACAAAATTCGAGTTTGCACGAAGATGGCACTCTCGGTATGTTCGTCGCGACACCGGGCAAAAAATTAGCATCGTAATGCGGTTCATAGTTTTCAGTACTTCGTTATGCATAGGGACAACGCAAACGTGTAAATTAATAATTCATCCTTCAGAAATAATGAGAAAAGATTGCAACATTGTAGCCCAGAGGGGAATGACATACTCGGCTCGTTTGCGGCAACGTTGTGTGCTATAACAGGACGTTAATTTCTTAGTCGAGTATGACGAATATACTCTCGTCAAAAAATAAAACTAATATTTAAAATATACTAGAATGTACTATAGGTTTTGCACTCCAAATTCACCCTTTTGCAAATCAAATTCAACCTTAAGCAAATCAATTTCACCCATTAAGAATATTTAAAATTAATGTGATTTATTTATTTAGATTAAATTATAATATATTTATTTAGACACACGTGAACGGTGTCATTACCGTGAGGGAAACATAAGATCATTTTTAAAATGTATTAATCAGTAACTGGCTACATACAATGAATATATTATACATATCTACACACAGTTTTCATACATTAGTAATGTATATTAGTATGTGACATAATAAAGTGGTCATCGGATAAGGAATATTGTATTCTCTACAGGGGGTTCCATGGTCACCCGAACAATAAACAGCTCAGTGGATTATCCGAATGTGTACAGACGATAAATATTATCATTCCGCGTGAACACGCGTTTATTTTGACCCGTTAGCTCGAACGAGAAAGCACAAGGACCGGATGAATCAAACCCGCGCGCATCTCTCTTGACGAGTTTCTACGATGACAGGGGGCCGATGAAAGAGACATGCAGTCTAGGGTAAAGGCTCCAAGATAAACAGAGAGCCCGATGAATCACTTTCGACTGCGGCTCCGCAATATTGCATATCGGCGATCGAAGAAGAAGGGGTATGCTGTGTTAACCGACAAATATTATCGCGTGTTGAGAAATGCCACGGGGAATATAAATGGGATTGCCTTCTTCGGCTGATGCCGCCGCCGCGCCGCGCCGCGCCGCGCGAACTACGTGTAATCTCTGTTCTCGAGCATGATCTCTGAAACGTCGTGCCATGTGCCCGCTGTTCGCTGCTTCTTCTTGTAAAAGTCTTTTAATGCTTTTCCTGCGAGGTTCAGCATATTACAAGACTGCGAATTTTATGGATTTCTGACGAGATGCAATACAAAACTGAAGAAATTAAACGAATTGAAAGCAAGTCCCCAGGTCATGGTATCAAAAGAAGGACCACATTTTAATTTAGCTTCTGTTCCCTGTAATTGAATTAGGAAGTTTTTGAGTTATCAAGCGATCAAAGTTTCGGACTTAACGTTTACGGTAGAGGTGCTCGAATTTTCGGTTGTTGCGCAAGTAATTATAATCGTAATTACGTTCGGTGTCATTCTCATTAGAAACCCGAGACGAATACGATGGTGTGAAGGTTTAATATAAAAGAAATCAAACATTAGAAAACTTGCCGTTACTTGATCGCTGACTGGTTCCAAGGGGATCTCCTCAGTGATGAGGATATTTGGACACATACGGTAGAGATGTGTTTGACAGTTACGGAGAGAATTATTTAAATTAAATAAGTTGAGCGCGCTGATTTAATTATAGGCAGTAAACGACAGTGATTTGACGGTAAAATGTAAAAAAAAAGGTGGAAAGGTATGCGAACGGCTGATATCTGGCCGCAGGTTTAGTTCATTTTTGAGATCGGTCGCTTTCACCTCGTGTGCTCGCGGTTTTCCCAGGATGTTGGCGCGCGAGCAATCACGGCAATCACTTAGGAGGACGCTCCGTAGCGCTTTCACTATTCCCGGTATATCGAGGGCTTGATTTACGGTGGTTGTTTAATTGCGGCATAATCGCGGTTCGTTCGCGGCTCGGTCGCCAGCCTCTTCGGGGCGTTATCCGGCCCTCGTTGCCGCCGCACGATCGCATTCCATCCCGTCAATGTGTATCGTTTGCTCCGGTGATCGAATCGCGGTTCCCCTGTCATCGTAAGTTCAAGCACCCGTGTATGGGCTGTGATAATATTTAATCTGATTGTAACGCGATCGAGATTACCCCGTCGCGCATCGCACGTTGCCCCCGCCACAAAAACGAAGGAATTCTACTCTCTGCGCTACTTGCTCTCGATCAAAATCATACTTTATTCTAATATTACTCCTAATTTATCATGAGAAATGGTAATATGTAATATAATTAGACTGCGGATTTTATGCATTTATGACCAAAATGGATAGTTGCAATTGTAAGGAATAAGCCGTATTTATTTGTAAAACCGTAAGACGCACGGATAACCAATCGTTGACAGACGTGTTTGTCGCGGGCGCTCGTTTCGATCTGCCTTCTGTTTACAATTCGTTGGCGATTGTAATTTTACAATTCTTCTGTTCTTTGCGATTCTCTATTTTATAAATTCACCTATACGTAGGATTGTCTGTTAATACACACACGTACATACATACAATACAATAGTTCGGCCATCCTGACGATTAATCAACGTGCAGATCTGCTGCAAGCACAACAGTTTCGTCGGAGAATTATAATAGATACATATTATGATCGAATATGCATCGCGATCAGAGTGCGGGACACATTATGGTCGGAGCGGTATCGTTCCGATTAAGAAACGCATGTGACAGTCTAATGGATGGTAATTGCAATGTATGTAACTGGGCTGTGATTGAACGCTGCCTTTCGCGGCCCGGTGACTGACACAACGCGCAGATAAATTTTTGATACGTCCGATGAATCGTTTCAACTGTCAAATCGCGAGAAAATACGAGCGGAACGAATTATTTGTAGACTGTTACCGAGGTGATCGCCAGGCTGCGGGAAATACGATTTCAAGATACAACAATTTAGTCAGTCATTTCGTATTAAATGCTTTGGTAGAGCAAAAATGCTAATTTTCGACGAAATTTCACCCTGAATTTCCAGTTTAATTTAATATATTTCATTGTCGGGGGCCATTTATTCGAGATATAGCGCTACGAGGAAACGTATCAGTTCTTATCTCACGTGCATTGTTATAAACGTAACAAAGGAAATTAGTTTAAGGCGATGAGTCGCGATAGCCTCTCACGATTTCTGTGTAATATTGTTTTTTTTTCAAGCTTTTACGAGCTATAAACGCACAAAGATCCTCTGTCTAATAATTACCATTGGATTGTATACACGCTCCTCGCCTAGCAATTAAATCGTTTATACGTTTGCGATGAATGCTGGTGTTTGCTGATGAAACAACACGTCTGACTTCTTTACTAATGTTCTCGGAAGCAAGGTTTTCTGAAAACAAGCTCGCACTGTTTATCATCTATAAATTATCGCAAACACAATAAATTTTTAATTGCTTTTTCCATAGGCGACTATGTATCCACAGTCACATGGCTGTAAAATCACGTTTTTAATAAATAAAAAGGTATTTGCGTCATGTAGAACATAATAAACATTAACCCCTTGCCGTATTTTAACGAGTCAGACTCGTCGTGAAGATTTTAAAGAAAACCTAACGAGTATGAATGTTACGCGTTTCGTTTTAGATTAAATGAAATTTTATTCGTTTGTATTTATAAGCATTAAATTTTCTTTTCCCTTCTACGACATTTTTCCAGATAAAGACGTTTTAATCATCGTAACTGTAAAAAAAGTGGCACGGCAAGGGTATCTTTGTTTCTATATGTGCCCGTAATTATGAAAGTGGTCTAATTAAAATTTAAATTAATTCTATGTAATTTTTACGATATTGTAAAAAATGAACCGTTGAAAGTGTGCTTGTTATTTCATTATATTTTCATTATAACATTTCAAATTATATTCATTACATATAACATTTCCTTTAAATACTGGAAACAAGAAATATATGACCACTTTCACAATTATGGACACATATCTCGTACAGACTCATCCTGTTACACCCCCCGAGTGTCTCACCGCACACTTTTCCGCTGCCCCCTAATCCACGGTTTGGTAACAAGCTTCGCTTACCATCTGAAAGGGCGTCGTTAGCGAAACTACGAAAAATAAAAGAGAGGTGTAACGGGGTGGTAACTTGCGTCGCCTCGAAGTGCCCCTGTATCGTGTCGCACCGGTGTTTGTACATACTTATTTAAAACGGCGTCGACAATAGGCAGGCAAAGCCTGGGAAATGCTACTGTCCCCGCTGAATACAGGTAGCTCAATACAGACATCATTGTGCACGGGAGAATAGGGCAGCGCGAAGAATCGGGAGGCGTGTGGCTGATTAAATATTTAACAAGGTGCAGCAGATCCTTTGTGCTCGAACAGCCTATTCCGGCTACACTGTAAATGACATTTTTCTATTGTCGCGGAACGATCGTTCTCCGAGCCGCGAAAACCCCGCGCATGAGTCAATTAACAAACAATTTTGCTAAACGCGACCATCGAGGCTGCGTCGACGTTGCCGTGCTATTAACTTATTCGCATCAGAAATAATTATTTAGTTATTCAATAAGTCTATAATAGATCTTTGTGCACTTATGGCTCCTGAAAGTCTTCAGAAAACGGCAGAATTTAAAATTCGGCAGATCTACAAAAGCTACTACTACCACCGAAAACAACATTTCATTTGATTCCACTTACTTAAAATTCGTCTAGAAATGTTACAAATTGTAAAGCTAATTCAGCCGTGGTTCTGTTTCAGAGTGGTGAGGATCGCTCGAAGATGGGGTTGAAACGACGGCGCAACAAACCGGTGCATCGATGAGGTGATAAATTTTTCGAATAGGCGAGGTGGTGCAGAAGAAGATGATGACTGCCATGGCTAGGTTGCCTTGCAAGCAAACTTCGCCTTCGCAGCAGCCACGGGTGAACAATTTTGGGAACAGCCGAAACACGTACTGGGACATGCAGCCCAGGCATCCGGCACCTCCGTACGTCAGGAATCACCATCGGCACGTCGATCATACCGGTAAACCTGCCCTTTCATTTATTAATAAACGCCGCGGATGTTTGCATTTTGCATCCTGGTGGCACGCGAGAACGAGCAAATCGCGGTGTATAAACCGATAACTACGATGAAGGTTACTCGAGTTTTTCTCTCTTCTTTTATTTTTATACCATTAAAATAACCCGATAAAGAGGCTGCGTGCTTGTTTCAATCTCTTTTGAAACATTTCGATTTCCTTGCGAGGTGCTTCGACTGCGAAGTCGCGTCGGAGTCGCCAGATGAGGGGAGGGAGCACGAATCGAGGGGACAAAGTTACCCTCTCTCACGTGACATTGTGATAAATAGCAAAGATAACAAAAAAGTTAGGGGACTGTTGATTTTAAATTCATGTGAACGTAAGAAACCATTGATATTTTAATTCCTCTGACCCCCTTCAGATACTAAGGGTTAAACATCATCAATTATACAAGGTCTCCCAAAAGTGTTGTACTTCCTTGAGAGGGGTAATTCCTGAGGCCATTTCAAATAACTTTTACCTTTGCGAAAATATTCTCCTCGGCTTTGTTACGGAGTTATTCACGAAACACGCGGACCAATCCGAACGCAGCGGACGGATCTGGTTCGGCCAATGCCAACGCCACGTTCATCAGCGGGACCAGTCGCCGACCCAGAATTCCTTCGCTGTACGGGCGCTCTGATTGGCCCCACGTTTTTCGTTAATAACTCCTGAACAAAGCCGCGGAGGACATTTTTGTAAAGAAAAAAGATACTTGAAATGATCTCAGGCATTACCTCTTTTAAGGAAATCATTTTGGGACACTCTGCATAGCTACAAGAATGATCCGGCGTCCGAGATTTTGTTTAATTTACTGGAACGTTTAATAAGAAAGGGTCTAATTACTATTAATACAGTAGTTAAAGGAAAATAATTCAATTTGATCTAGTCCTAACTAGGAATTTGCGTGAACATCGCAGTGCAGCGTTCGTCCGCGGATATTTCTGCGAATTCACGTTTCAAATCGATCACGAAAGGACTATTTTGATTTGTCAAGGTACTTGGGTAGGAAATCACGTGCTGCGTTATGGTTGATGGGCCTCGAATAGAAGGGTCGGCGCGTTATGTCGTCGCAACGCGCGATTATTTTCTCCCCGTCACGCGTCGCCTTTACATTGACATTGAAGTTCAAAGCGTCCACGCGTTTCAAGACCAGTTTTTTTTTACATTTTACACGACCCCGGGGGTACGCGAGGCGTAAGGGAAAAAAGAACGCTGACCGTGGAATAAAATATTTTTACATCAGCGGCTATTGCGTTTCCTCGCTGAATATTCGCGCCTCAGCGAGAACTTTCGCAATCGGGCATTTTCGGTAAGGCGACTCTTTACGGTCGATCGCTCGCGCGTTTCCGGGACGAATTCGACCGGAGAATACAGTCTCCGAAAAATTTTCTAGTTCCTTGAAAGGGATGATGCGCAGTGGGGTATTTGTTAGTTCATTTTATGAATTATTTTAATTCATCTTAACGTCAGCTGTTACATTATGAAATCAGAAAAGCATTTTAACCGCGAACCTTTATGGACTGTAATGATATCAGAAAGAGAGCACCGGATTTTACTTAATAGTGTAACAAAATCAACAATGAAGTTTTACAATCGTAACAAAGCTTACAGAATGATTGTTACGTTCAAATATTAATAACTACATATACTAATTTAGATGATAACGAAATTAAATCTGTGCGGAACTGCTCTGTATACCTACTTGAAAAGCTTCCGCGATATAAGAATTTACGCAATTTCCTTAAAACACTTGAAAATCGCGAATGAATGAACGCTATTTCAGAGACTGTTTAAGAACGCAAAGCGTGTTATGAAATCTCTTGACTTTAGATGAAGTGGAGTACTTCGCGGGTGTGCAAATAAAAAAAGCAATACTGAAACCGTATTCTGCAGGCTATTGGCTACGTCGAACAGAAAAAATTGTCGCAAAAATTGTTATTTCTAATGTTGTCTGAAATAATCCTTTTTAGGCAGTAATTGCAGCCGGGTCACAATTGAGCGGGACACGATTGAAACTCGCGTTCTTCGGACCGGAAGGAGCGGAAGCGTTAATTAGGGTTCGCGAATCGATCCGCGAAACACGTGTGCGTCGACTCGTGGTTCAGAACTCAGAAGACCGTTCATTATTCACGTGAACCGTGCAACCTTTCCCGGAAAAGTTTGTATCCTTGAACGAAGTCCCTATCGACCGGACAGTTTTATCTTCACCCTTCACCGTTATCGCCGTTAATTATCCCTTTTCGCGACGAGAGGGAAACACACTCGTACAGGCTATTAGTTATAATGATCTTCGATCTGTCCGAATGCTTATTCGCGCGCTCGCGTATCGATTACTATCGCTGATTACAAAATTTCGTAACGGTAACGCGTACCGTTCTACACCTGTTCGGTGGAAAATTAACACGTTCGTTTCCGTGTTCGTTGATATTGATACATCCTCTTCTCACGCCGGTGTAATAGGAATTCAGGCTTTGTAAACCTGACTGATAAAGTGTGATTTGTAGTTTACGATCCTGATCTGCTAGCGTTTGCTTTTTTATTACTATCGGATAGCGGCGCGAAGGGACTTTATACATACATATATTTTAATTGTATCGTGTTTCCATTCTTTTCGCGAAGAATATTGTCTTTCGTGGGAAGAGAGAGAATTTATTAATGTAAAGAAAAGTAGTATTAAAATAGAAACTGAGGAGAGATGATTATTTTCACAGATCATTACAAAATACAATTTTCTAGTATCTATGAATTTGTTTTAGAAATAATAGAACGCAGCAGAATACAATCTTTCACAATGTTTCCAATTCGTTCAATTTACATATGTGTTAAGAAGTTATTCTAGAAATAAATACAACAACAAAATAAGAATTTTTCTCCTGAATTCCAACAAACTCGAGTAAAGTAGAATTTATTCTCTTTTGTAATGTGTTAAATAGGTTGAGAATAATATACACCAGTATTTAAAAATTCTTCTAATAATTTTACTGTTTCAAATTACACCTGTTCATTTTTTTTCATGAATACATATAATCCGCTGTCTATTTATCACAAACATATTTCTTGCTCGCTAACAGAATTGTATTAGGCGTTTTCTAAAAACAAACCGAATATAAATTGAAAACGCGAGATCAAGCGGAAATTTTAGAACTCCTAACGAAACAATTTCTGTTTCGTTGCGTATCTTTCGTTCGTTCGGAGAGATCCCTCAGGAATTAAAGGACGGGTTCGCGTTCGAGTCGAGTGCACCGTGCAACCGCTGCTGCGTTCCACGCGTCCGGAGTAGTCTAGTGTCTAGACACTCTAGACACATTTCTGCCGCCGCGGAATCCGCAGTTCCTCGGGCTTCTGCTTGCTTCATCTTTTTTCTTATCTCTCTTCCGCCGTTATTATCGCAGTCTGCGGTCGTTTCAAAAGAAAGTCTCGCACAGTGTGTCAAACACATGTCATCGGCTACCATGACCGACACGTGTGATTTGTAGCGCACGTAAACGCCGACATCCTCGCCAAGAAGCTCCGAAACGATTTCCGTTTCGAAAATAACGAATAATATCAACACTTTTTATCGCAAACTATATTAAAATTGTACGAAGCATAGATGTCTCCATGATCAAAATGACGATGTTTAATTAATTTTTGATATATGTACCAAAGATAATCCTCTCTCGAAGCCACGTAAATTGTATGAATGATGTGTTGTACTTCCTGGTCGAGCGAAACCAAAAAAGGGTGATATATCACAAGCCACAAACGATGTCCCGATGTCAAGCTGCTAAGTGTCAAATACAAAACCAAACGAACCCCTGCGCGGCGTAACATAGTCTTTTTTTAGAAACTTCTTAGTTGAAGATCCCTCCAACCGTGTCAAGGAACTCACTCGCGCTTCTTATAACCCTCGTTTGCTAGCGCGGGGTTAAAATGGCTTATGCTATTTGTTCTACCAAAGAGCGGATTCTCGTGTCCAATTATTTTTAGCAAATTCCTGCCTGAACCTAATTCTCCATCGCGCATACATATCTGTTTCTGGTTCGTTCGTCTTCTGTTTTTTACCTGCGCTCTGACTGTTTGAATTGTCTCCATCGATTTTCTCAATGAAATATATGTTTTACTCCGCACTTGATTAAAGTTTGGCTGAATAATTAATTAAAATTGTTAGTTATGCGTGGAATGGTTCATTCAGCCCGATTTATACAAAAATCACATTTCATTTACAAAATTGTTCGATATTATATTCTTTAATGTTACTTTGGCGTATAATAGAAATTTATTCGCTTCAGTTTTCGTTCGTGTTGGATATTTTATCATCGCCAGACCACGGATCTCTGTGCATATTTTTATTGTAAAATCACAAACTGCCAGGAAATACTTATTATTTTAGTGTGTAATATCAATATCGTACTTATTTATACAAAAATGATATTTCCTTTACAAATTGTTCAATATTAAATTTTTCAGTATTACTGTGGCGTATAATAAACTTTTATTTACACTTCTTTTTTATTCGTCTTGGATATTTTATCACCGCGAGATTTTTGTTTTGCTAATCTTCGATTGCCATAACAAAGATTCGCTGCTGATGTAACCGCTTTAACGGAAATGAAAGTTAAAATGAAGAATGCAATTTGTATTTATTCTATTTCAGAGAAACGGTTCCTTTCTTATTGATACCGTTTCATTCTTTATACATACATATAATTCCGTCAATTCGATGATAAAACGCGAAGGACTGTTCAGTTTTCTGGGACAGCGGATGCGTTTCCCTTACTTCCCGAAGCCATTGTGTTTCGACACCAGGTTATTTCAGGTTTCTTTTATTGCCGAGTCATACTGTGACAAAAAGTAGCGAAATGGGGAAATTGCAGAGTTTGCAACTTCGCTCAACCACGCCATTTATCTTAGGCGACACATCAACTTTTTTGCCACAGATTCCTGTTGTTATTGAAGGCGACAGTTTCTTTTTTACAAATGTTCGGAAATAATGGTTTTAGAGAGAACGGGTTTTCTTTCGTTAATCGTTGCGAACACGTGATTTTTCTGTCATATTTCTGATCCGACAAATTCTTTAAGGAAATTCAGTCTCGATTTTCTTTTCACGAAAACGATGAACGAAACTAAAAATATAGTTTAGCTTTTCGGAAATTGATTTCAATTCATAATGTTTATTTACGATTAGTTATACGATTAGTTAGTATCCCTGAATTAGACAAATCCACGAATTTCGAACTATTCTTAATTTCCGAGAAGAACAATTACAAATCAGAACGATAAATACATACATATAAGACGTTTGTAGAGACCAAGAAATGTGGCACGGGTCTGTTGTGAGATAACATGAAATCATTCCGTTTGCCAGCTGACTACTCTTTTATCCAATTGAACTGATTAATCTGGCCCAAGACGTGGCCGAATTCTCTCTGTTCAACGTTTATATTAGAAATTGTGATGAACGCGATCACGATCTAATATTAACCTCTGGCGTGCCAATAATTTTAAGCGAGAAGAAAACGTTCATCATTTTTTTACGTCCTTATATCCTTTTATCATTTTATATTGTTCACGATGTTCTTAAAACAGTCACATCTTTCTACTAATAACGTTTAAAAATTGTCGAGCTCGTCGATTTTTGCAGATGTTTATTTATAAATTAGTCTCAATCTTTGTTATCATCAGAAAATTTAATTCAATGTTTTCTTTGAACTTCATTTTCTTTAATTTCCAACTTATCAAAATGATTAAAGAAAGCAAACATTTTTCTAATTGTTTCTAAATGTTTATTTCGCACAAAGATTCGCAGTCCAGTGGTCAATCTATTGGGTCGGCAAGAAAGTAATTTCGGTATTTTAAGGTAAAATGAAACCGAATTTCTTTATTCAAACGATAAACTTTAATCGATAAAATATTTTCTTATTTATTCGTTTCGGCAAAAGATCATCGAACAGGGAAAATTCATAAAAGTTAATTGCTTGAATAAAAAAAATTGGGCTCTCTATTTCACCTTAAAATTCTTTCTTGCCAACCAAATAGTTCCAAGCAACGTACATAAGTGTCAACGCACACATGTATTTTATTCGAACTCATTGTCGGCAGAATCAGACACTACTGATTGTCGTGGCAACAATCAATTGACGCTTATTCGTGTCGAGTGAGAGAGTATAAATACAACCATAAATTGCGTTTAACCCCCGAGGCTCGATGCGACAAGCCGCCTCGACTTACACGAGTGCTATTTGTTATGTAAGTTGTGATAAGCGTTAAATGATTTATGCCCGATGGAACGGTGCATGTCTAAAAGTCAATGGGACGAAGTAAATAAACACGCGAAAATTCTGTACATCCCCTCGTACAAACATTATTCCGCAAATGTTTGACGAAGCTTGTGTATTAAAACGAAACACAAATAACTCGCGTATAATTACGGAGTTCGCTGCTTATAATCCCATTATAAAGTAGTATCACCACGTTCCTCTTTAATTCGCATCGGGCGCACACTTTTCGCGAAAATTCCGCGACTGATTGTCTGTTTGTTCTTCCGTGGTCGTGTGCCTGCTATTGATAAAAATTCAACTTCAT
This sequence comes from Lasioglossum baleicum, assembly GCF_051020765.1. Taxonomy (NCBI): domain Eukaryota; kingdom Metazoa; phylum Arthropoda; class Insecta; order Hymenoptera; family Halictidae; genus Lasioglossum; species Lasioglossum baleicum. The sequence goes on along the minus strand of NC_134938.1, from coordinate 241,991 downwards.
TTTTATAGCAAATATTAGGGGCGGGGGAGGGGGTACCCGAAGATCTATGGCTAGACTGCGGATGTTCATGCAATTTTTAATTTTTGTAGACAAATTTTAAGAAAGTGGAATCATGTAAAATGTTATTTCCAGTGATAGTAGACTTTGTATTTCTGAAATAAATAAAAATCGTACTAAATGCTGTTGAATTTAATATTGCAGCATTTTTTGAACATTTTTATAAGCCTTTTATAAATGCATCAAGATCCGCAGTCTATCTATGACGTTTCGGTACCCAAAAATGATAAATTTTCGGGTCTCACCTCTATTAATATTACCCGCTTGTTTTCAAGTTAATACAACATTTTTGGGACACCCTGTATACCAAAATAGTAACGAACATTTCAATAGATGCATTATGTTTTTCACAATCACATTTCAAAAGTATGAAGTCAATAAATTAGTTAATGTTTTTTTTCTATTAAACAACTGTGTTTTTGTATCTTCATGAAAATTCCTAATACATACCGGTATTGTATTTTTAGTCCGGTATTGCAATCCCTAATTTAGCCCCTTACCCCACGATCTATTTTACGGTTCCAGTGATGAGAACTTCCTTTGTAGTTCGTAATTTCCTAAAAAAGAAGAAAATTTATATTTATTGTATGCCTGTATGTTCTCCAATAATTATACATTAACAGAACCAAAATAGAATTTCATCACGGTTTAAAGGAAATTAATAACATACATGCAAGAGGTTAGTGAACGACAATTGTAAATTGAAAAACAGGATGTTGTTTCACGTTTTAAACATTGTAGAAATTTGTGAATTGAAAAGCAGGATGTTATTACACGTTTTAAACATTGTAGAAAATTGTGAATTGAAAAATTTGATTCCTGTTTTGAACATTGTAGATTTTAATTTGTTTCCTACATTGCAACTTAAAATGTATGCGTGTGCTCGTGTGGTAGGCGTGGGCGTGGGCGTGGGCGTGGGCGTGGAGTATTGTTTGTCGAGAGCACTCGATGAAAACGATTAGGCAAGACGAAGATTCTTAATTGTTCGGAGATTTATCAGGTGCTCGGATCGCGGGTCAGCGATCGAATTCGATGGTCCTGCGAACGTTATCGCGGCCGGTATCGATGATTGTTACAAGTCGGGGGTGTCAGCTCCCTGGGGCGTGTCAGTCGGCCGTCATCAATCATCTGCGCGGCGTGCGTGCCACGCGAATGCCGGAGGAAGCCGCAGATGTCGGCGTACTGATCATTAACGCTCGGGCTCGCCTTGTCGTCGTTTCAAACGAGGCACTTTAACCCGAGCCCGTGTGCAAAGTGCGTACACGTGCACACTACTTGTCGATCACACCATTGGCGGAGGAAGCTGGACCTGCGAATTCGAAGAAATATCAAACAGCCTTCCCTCTGAAACACAGACGACAAACTTCAGAAACTCCATCCTGCTTAGATCAAGATTTTTACTTACAATTATAGATCAAGACTGGTAATAGAGTAACTGTACCGATTACTCCGGTATGTATCATGCTTTGTTCGTACTCCATTTTAACACTACACCTGCCGAGTTCTAAAAGCGATTATGTAAAATATTTCGGATTACAAAAATTCCAAGGCTCTGTTTATTTCGATTTGGTGCAATTTTTAACACTAACTGTGCTTGAATAGAGAAATTTATTGGATCAATTTTCAAGTAAGCAACTTCATAATTTCAACAATTGCCAGTGGTAGGTTTAGTGTTGATATCATTCTTGATTTATTGTAAAATAATAATTGTTTCGTAAGTTTCCAGTTCCATAAGTACTTAGATCTTTTCGTGCACTTCACCTGACTTTGTTTCTTATTTAGAATCGTCTCTTTATCTAGAATCGTATCATACCTACTTCCGCGCATCGAATAGGTATCTAATCTAAAACGTTAGGCCGAAGTGGACCTCGTTTTTCATCACAGTTGTAATTCACTCCGCAGTATTAAGAACGTTCCTAGTGATTTTTCAGCCACAGTAATGAGCTCCTGCTTCATATTTTTATTGCATCGAAGCAGGTATCTTTAATAATGAAACTTTCTTCTATGCAATTTAAAGCAGTATAAAGAATGTAGAATCATTTTAACAACAGTCCTTTGGTAATTGAGATGTATTTTTATGTTTTATGAAGAATGTTTTTTCGAGAGCGCGCTCTCATTAAATTGTACGAATTTATTCAGTATTTTAAAAAATAGCGCAGTGAAACGCACAGCCGCAGTAATAACTACATTTATCTTATGTTGGAATTTTTAAATTCGTTTCTGATTTCCACCGTGTACAGTACAAAGCAATCCTCCGAAGAAAGCTGACTATTCGCGCACCTCTCTTCTAATAAATAGAGCATAGTGATATTATGTAGTCAGTGCTAAGTGGAAACCTTCATGGATGACAGAGAGTGTTTACAGAGCTGCGTCAAACTTCGTGGGCCGACGTTTCAGACTCTCTTCGTTTTACCTTTTCGGCTTTGAGCCACGAAAAGACCGTCTACTGCCACTCACTTTTAGAAATACATAGTGGGGACAACAAGGTGCTCCAGGGCGGTGCAATGAACCGTGTTCCCTAGCTTCTCGTTGCACCGAATTTTATTGCAGCTTGAAATCTTGTACCCGCAGAACCATGAAACTTCGTCAAAGTTTCGCAATCTTCGCAATAACTATCGATAATTTAGTTTATGGATATGAAATCACAGCTGACCCGAGGAAAATATGCCATTGCCTAAACTTGTTAAACTTAAACACGCTCTATAGATTATGTGTAGATCGATAGAAATGTTTACCACCTCCGGTATCCTCGGCTATAAGCGAGATCTATGTTACTCGCGGAAATGTTATTTCGTCGGTAGTATCACGAGAACTCCCACAAATTCAATTTTGAGGCACGCTATTGCCGAGGATAATGATAGATTCAATTGCGAACATCTTTCGCTCATCACTTCCGGCAATTCATCACGCAGCAGGATGTTTGCCTTGACTATCCGGAAATAAAGCGAACTTATCGGCAAGGCCGGCATTACTCATAATATTTCGTCTCGCTTTCAAAATTGGTGATATATCGCGATTCTCATTCCAGGGGAAATCTTTTCTCTGTAGTATGAGTCATTTCTGTTACTTAATATCTGGATAAGAATTTCTGAATTGAGGATATTCATATATCTTCGAAATCATAAGTCTGCGGTCTAATAATTTGACTGAGGCCACGAACAAGATTTTATCATTACTACGATCGTGATGCTCGCAGAGTGTCCATACAAATTGCAAAAAATTGCATACAAGTGCAGCATCTCACGTGCATGAATCCACCCCGAAGTAACTCGCAACTACAAGTGTTCGGACCGAACGTGGTATCGGTACTCGCAGTAGAATTTTTTGCGCGCAAATATGTCGCACTCTTGGGGATACGCGCAAGTGCCATAAGAGCGTTTTTAAAATCACAGTGTGCAGGCGAAATAGCCCGGGTGCATTGCGCACGTCCCTTAGAAACCAGACGCACCTTTTCCTCTTGTCAATTTAAAATTCATCGAGTGAGAGAAAAAAAAGAACCGTATTCTGCCTCATGCTTTCTCCGCTTTATCTTCGACTTTTATTGATGAAGCGCATGGTGAACTTGCGCAATATGTAGTGAAAGTACCAGCACAACTTTCTATGCGAATCGGTAAGTTTTGCGAAGTTCAATTTGTCGAACGCGCGGACGTCGACGATTTTCCGTGAACGATGTTTATGAATAGGGCGATGAATTTTATCGAATTTTCGGATGTATAGCCCATTTATTACGCTTGTATTGCGCGTCGAACGAGGACGAACGGAAGCGGGATTCCTACGGAAAGCTTTAATTTATGAGCATGATCGACGACTATGCGAGATTTATACGGAATCGACTTCGCGAGAGGAGCTGTGCGTCTTGTAATTGGGAATATTGTGTAACAAATAGCGCACGATGCTGCCAACAAATTCCGCAAACTTTACGTAATCAAATTTTCCTCGTGATACCATTTTTTTTTAAATATTAAATGTCACATAGTTTTGTTCGCTCTCTCAATCATCTTCGTCGGCTAAAAATAATTTGCCTATGTTTATAAATTTCTTAGTTATGTTAATTTTTGCCATGAATGCCTCGTGTCACCAGATCTTCCTCGTGGTACCATTTTTTCGAAAATGAACTCATCCTAATTAGATTGCCGATTTTTAAATATTATTTAATGTGTCAAATAATTATTCTCTTCCTCCTCTCATTCCTCTTCATCAGCTAAGATAATTTGTCGATGTTTATAGATTCCTTTGTTATATTAATTTTTGCCATGAATGCTTCGTGTCACCAGATCTTCCTCGTGATACCATTTTTTCGAAAATATTAAATGTCAAATAGTTTTCTTCGCTCTCTCAATCATCTTCATCAGCTAAAAATAATCTAGCAATGTTTATAAGTTCTTCTAGTCTTTCTCTTTCTCAAATTCCGCCCATTAATTTTTGCCATGAGTGCACATCAAATCTACAAGTATAAATTTGCTTTTAATTTCATTTCCGATTTCCAGGATGATTTCCTTCATTATATAATGTAATTTCTAATTATTAAGATTGATGAATTTAGATTTGTTGCGATAATAGGGGCCTCACTTAGGAAATTCGTTTACTCTCTTGATGTTCGACACAGAAAGTTTCCACATTTTTCTGACAAGGGTTCATAATGCATGTCGGTAGTAATACATACAGTATTTGACGTAGTTTGTTCGAATCAATTGTTCGAGAGTGTGTCGCGCATGTGTGTTAAACAAGCTGACTGCGGTTGTGGCAATTTAGCATTTCCGACAATTTGAGGATACGTGACCGACGTCAATTGGCTTTGTTGCTTGTTTCATGTTTCACGTATTCCACCTGTCTTGAATATTTAATTAATTTAATGTAATGGGCGAACAACTGCAATCATCGGTGAATACAAATTACACGACTGCGTAAACATTACATTAATCTGTCGGAGGAAACATGCAATGTACACTAGTAAAACGTCTGTTTTCGATGTGGCGTCGCAATGGGATTTCCTAAGAAGTGTCAAAAGCATGGGGCCACTTTGAGATTACTTGAGGTTGCTTCCGCCTGTGACGTCGAACGAAAGAAGCATTCTTGCGTGGCGCATTAAACCGGAATTGTCCCAGGTAACCGGTGCGGTGCAAGGGATTCGCGGCGGAATCGCGTGGGTTCCCACGGGGGTAGCTTGTCTAACCCCTTGTTAAGGGGTTAAAGAACGTGTAGGCTAGAGAGGATTACGCGGAGATACGGCGAATGTCGGAGCGTTGGGTAAACGAGGCTCGTGCCGGCGCACGTGGCCTAACCCTGTCGAGCGGGTATCTGGCTCGGGCTGCGCGTTGCCGTTGGCCGGGTGTCCGTTTACAGGAAGCGGGCCATATTTACCGTTTTCACTGGAGTGTCACTTACAGCCGTCTGGTTTCCTTGTCACGTGCCGCAGGGAAGCGGAAGAGCGCGGTGGAGCTGCTCCAGGAGACGAAGGCGTTCTACGTCAAGAGCGAGACCGTTCTGGACCGGAAGCAGGAGCTGAAGAACAGCGGTCATCTTCAGGTGTCGCAGCTGAGCGCGCCCGGAGCGCCGCCCAGGTTGCTCAGGAAATGCGGGACCGCACCGACGTGTTCCATGCAGCCGACGTCCCCGTCGCAGCTACCGACTGCTCAGCTGACGCCGCCGCCACCCTGTTGCTGGGCATCCTGCCACGAACAGGACAGGCGTAAGTCTACCGAGTCAAACTTTCGATGCACCTCCGACCGGCTAATCGATTTAACTACGGGCATTTCAGCGTGCCGAGCCGAGAGCCGCGACGCGACGCGACGCAACGCGCCGCGAGTCGCTCTTCCGTTCCATTGCCGTCGGGCAGCTTGCCATCATCGCCCGGATCGCTTTAATTGGCCGTTTAAACTTAAACGCCACCCGAACACTCCGCGGCTCCATTCTCGCGGTACAATAGCGCACGGTTGAATCCACGTCGGTTCACCAGCCAACGGTTCGGTTATCTCGCGCGCGGAACATCTTCTTTCCTAAAAACCGACTCGAGTACGGCTCGACGAAGCGAGGGATCGGTTCAACCAGCGGAAACGGAATAGACGTACTCTCCGTGCCTCGAAAGAAGTCTCCTGCGGCAGGAATTCGAGAGGAATGCGGCGGCAAGCCATCCGATTGGGTTATTCCACTGGCTGTTTCGGTTCTAGCCAAATTATTCGATAAAATATGTGACGTCGCGAAACCATTGGCTGCGAGCGAGGACCCCATTTATCTCTGTGCAGTCTCGAGCGACTTCTTGTAAAGAGATATCCTGTGTAACAGAGAGAGATTTCGGACACCCTCTCTCTCTCTCTCTCTCTCTCTCTCTCTCTCTGTATATAATTCAGATAAAAAATTATTTAAATAACGTTCGAATAAAATGGCTGCTCTATGAGGCACGGAGAGTACAAGTTGTGCGAGAACCCGAAAATGTCGGGTACCTTGACAATTTTGGCATTCTCGAATATATCGAAAGACAACTGTATATCGGGAACCCTTAATGTGCTCGGGAATTTCTAATATCGTTGGCAGTAACCCCGAAAATTTTGCAGAACCCGACATGTTCGAGTTCTACCGTCCCACGCAGTGTTGCTATTGGCCGAAGACGATGGCTAAGAACGACAGCGGTCATGTCGAGACCGAGTCATATCGACCGATTTCTATTTCAGGGTGATTCAATGGTCCTCTGACAAGTTTGTTCGTGTAATTAGTAGTTACCCTTCAGGCGTAGGGCACTTCTGTTCATTCACTAGTAGACAGCGGAGTTTATTCAATTATAATAAAAATGAGTCGGTGAAACTTGACACTATAAAAGCATTAGAATTAGACATTATTTTCAAACAAGATCCGCTATCGATTCATTAGAAACTGATGCAATATTATTCTATTATCCGAGCACAAAATCCAGAAATCTTTCAAATAAAGGCAGCGGTGACGTAGCCCGGATAAACGATGGGGAATAGCTTTAGAAATCACGTGGAAAAAGAGGAAAGGATTCTCGATCGTTGATAAGCACAGCGAAATATGCTTCACAATCCGATTTTACACCTGCGCGAAACAAAACCGCTGACTGACAAACGAGCCGGTCGTTTCCTGACGCGTGACCTGCGCGAGGAAACTATGCTGCGAAGAATACCACAACCGCGGACCGCAATGGATTCAGTGGAAACGTAGTATCATTTAATCCGCGGGAGGCTATTAATGCGCGATCATCAAACTCTAAGACGCATTCGACTCTTTATGTCCTGAGGATTTTCCTCCATTAAAATACCACATCAAGATGCTAGGCGTTTTTTTGAAATTTAATTTCTGGTATTACTAGAAGCATCGCGAAAGATATTTGATCCGATCATTTGACAAATCGATTAACTCTACGACATAACAAATGAAGAAAATTCATGAATCAGTGTACGTTAGTTCTTCACATACGAATTAAATAAATAAACAATTTAATGATTTCGGCGCAATTTTGCAATTTAAATTGTTCTCGACGTTTCGATCCAAATGTGGACCATTTTCAAGAGAAATTTTGCGTCTTAAATTGCGAATTAAATAAAATTCGCCGTGATTAACCCCTTGCCGCATATTAACGAGTCACACTCGTCATGAAGATTTTAAACAACGTCTAACAAATATGTATGTTACGCGTTTCTTTTTGAATGAAATAAAATTTGATTCACTTGATGAAATTTTCTATTCTCTTCTACGACATTTTTGTGGATAAAGACGGTTTAATCACTGTAATTGTAGAGAAAATGGTACGGCGAGGGTTTAAGGATTCCATTCGTTGTTTAACTTATTATATGTAGGAGCTTAACAAAAAAACTTTCGTATAATAAGCATGTCTGTGGAAATTTTTGGTGTTTATGAACGGTTGAAAATGTGCCAAATGACTAATGAATGAACAGGGGTGTCCCAGTAAATGATTTTATAATTACACAAGCGAACATGAGACCATTGAACCACTTCGAGAGATATAAATTTCTAATCTCGCAATAACAACAGCTAAATAAATGAATGTAGTAAGGAATAGGTTATTAAAACAGACAAGACCTCTTTAAAGTATGATGAAATTACTCTGCAAAATTTAAGGGGGGCGTCGTAAATGTTATGTTTACGTTTAATACGAATTACGTTCGTTCACCGGACAGGTCACCATACTTCACTATCTTTAGACAGCACAAGCGTAAACTACTTTATATCATACGAAATTGTATTTAAGAAACTGTGGGCGGTCCTCGTGAACGTTTCAATGAAAGTGGAGCGCTAAAGCTCTTCCAGGACGCGATAGGTTAAAATTCTCCGAGCCGGATAACTCACCGCAACCGCATTTCTCTGGTTTGGTGCTCGAGCCACATTTGTGTATCGCTTTCTGCTCTAAAGTAATTACAACCGGCGTGATACATGATATCCTTGCATCTAGACGTATTACTTCCGAATGGTTGGTCTAATCGGGCAGCTTATTTCGACGTTGTCGCGTCGAGTAAGGGTTCGTTTGATTGTAATTAACATTTCCGTGGCCATCGACACAGAAGTGACACGCTCCAAGTTGGAAGCTGTTCATACGCTCCTTTATACATGTTGTAGATGATTAATTTTTTCCGGGGAAACCTGTTTATGCAAAATAAAAATTGTTAAAGCTTATTGTAAGAAAGAAAAGCTGCATGGAAACGCATTTCCTCTTTTAATCATTTTAATATGTCCGAAAATACTACGGCAACGATATTCAATTCTCTTTTGTCATAACCAGACTGCGGATCTTCATGCAAAATAAGAATTTCTTGTGTTAATTGCAACGAACAGGGATTAGAAATAACTTAATTTCTAAATTAAGAATATACAATTATGATGTTCTTTAATTCTTCGAATGTCGCGTCACTGATTTTTAATTTCACTTAAATAGCTTTGAAATAAATGCATAAAATATGCAGTCTAGTTATTACATTTTCGATCAGACAGATTTTTCACTTGAACAAAAATTTAAACGAGAATGCAAGGGTACGTACAAGAGAAAATAGTGCGAACAAATAAGCGCTCTTTATTATTTTCTGCGCAGGCAGTAAAAAATCTGTATCGCATCCGGAATATCAAGCGAAAAGTCTATCTAGCCGGAAACTGTTACGCCCCAGTCAACCTGTTAAGTCCAGAAGTGTACCGAGCAGTCACGGTGGCTCGTTTTTAATTTCATAGAAAAACTGCAACTGTATTTGCCGAGACATGGCGCGATTTTTACTGTACGTGCTCGAATAATCGAATTTATACACGGTTACCCTTAGGCGATGTCGTTTTCATGAGAAAAATGAGTAAGATAAATTTAAAACGATAGAAACATTGAACGAATTGAATATCAGTATGTAGTTTTCAACTTCTTTTGAAATTACTAATGAAAGAAATTTTTGTCTGGCTGCTGTGTTTCGTAATTGATGCAGACAATTTTTATTTTGCATAAAAATCCTGCAGTACACTGTGTAACACAATTCGGTGCCATACAGTACGTTGTGTAACACAATTTAGTGCCGTATAGTATTGTATAACAACATTGTATCACCTATTGTACATATACATATTGTATAACCATTATGTATACATATGTATAACACATTTAGGGGTCATACAGTACATTGTAAAACAAAATTTGGTATCGTACAGTATACTGTAGAACACAGTACGTTGTACACATACAATAATACAATTAGGTGGCATACAGTACATTGTATAACACAATTAAGTATCATAGAGTATACATACTGTAGAACACAATACATTGTACACATACAATAATACAATACATTGTGCACATACAATAACACAATACATTGTGCACATACAATAACACAATACATTGTACACATACAATAACACAATACATTGCGCACGTACGATAACGTAATACATTGTACACATGCAATAACTAATAACACAATACATTTTACACATGCAATAACACAATTTGGTATACCGCAGTGCATTATGGAACACGATTTAGTGTCATACAGTAAGTACACCACATAACACAATCAAGCACAGTTTCCCGCGGAGGCACTTGTGCGTCTTCTGTGGCCGTGGAATGCAAGAGTTGAAGTTGGTCGACCTGTCAGGTAATCGAAGAAGGTGGAACGAGTTTCTAGAGCGGATTTGCGTTTTGTTCGACAGCGGACGGAATTTTGAATCCTCAACAAACACTGCCACCCGCGCTGCCACCGAAGAGTCCACGCCTGGTTCCCGTTCCGCAGCGGCGCACGATTTCAGGGCCACCGAGCAGTACCGGTGGAGATCAGCTGCAGACGAAATTACGTCGGCTGCTAAATACCGACAGCAAGGAGAATGTGTTTTTCCCTGACAGCCCGTCGCAGTCCGTCATGCAGTCGAACGGTATTCCGCAAGAAGAGAAATTCCGATACTCTCCGGGAAGCTTGTCGCCGAATTTTCGTGACGAAGACCGTGGAAAGGTTTGCACACTTCGACACAATAATATCCGTTCTAACAATTGCAGCAGGCTCCTTTATAACGCGGTGAACAAATTGTTTAATACGACTGTACGAACAGTCGGGGGCAAAATTCAGTGAACACTCTTTGGAAGCTAGTAAATTGTTTAAGGCAGGGGTGGCCAACTTGTGGCGCATTCGCCAAACGCGGCGCATTGGATCCTTGCGCCTAGATTTATTCTTTTGAAGTAGGCAGCATAACTGAATCCATCTTCATATTTTCAACACCCGAGAGCTCTCGGTTAAATTTATTCAGCCTTCTTACTCATCAATTCGTTGCGCGATTGAGTTATCCCTTTTCCTCCCCTGACCGAAGCAGATCCTACCCCTATTCCTATTTTCCAACCGCAACAACGAACGTAACAAGGTAGAAAAAGTGCTCGAGTTGTATGGCGCACTTGAACTCGTATGTGAAAAAATTTTGCGCATGGTATGCAAAAGATTGGCCACCCCTGGTTTATGGTAATCTTTTCCAACAGACGACGCTCGGGCGTGAACACTCACACACCGCTAGACCACGTATACGTACGCGAGGATTGCAAGGGTCCGGGATTTCACTTCTGATTTCTCAATAATGCAAAGACGGGGTTTTTTAGTAATTAAAATCACTAGATAAAAGATCAATCTAGGACGCTGTTTGCCTCAAAAGTCCTTCTTTTACGTTTCCGCTATATATCTGATCATTTGCTAAACATTGATGTATTGTATGAGAAAAAACTGAAATGAAAAAAGTCGTATAGAATGGAATTATTCTACGTCAGAAGAAATGTTTAATTTTCAAATTAAACTAGCTCCAACTGCAAAGGGTTAAAAGTGAACCAAACCCCTTCAGTTTTCGTTAGAGAAGCTATCTAGCTGTCAGTTCGTAGAAACGACGTGTAATGGAAATATTGCCTGATGATAGTTCTGTTGATTCTCGAATCAAGAGTGATAACATGATTCCTTCCTCTAGCTAATTTTACACAGTGCTTAAGCACATTACATCCTTGTGCATATCCCGTACGTGTCCGTACTTACGGCCAATGAATGGTAACTATCGAAGAGACACAGGGAGAGGAAGCGCAGTTAGGAATCGGAAGTTGTAGATACACGCGTTCGCGAATTGAACACGGAAGCCATAACGTATTCCTTCACTGTGTCGAACACGTGTTTAGCATAATCGATAGAATCGTCGCGAAACCTGTAATGGCCACTTTAATAAATTTACTTCTCGATTCTAAATTTACCGAGGACATAGAGAATAATAGATTAGGTTAGACTAGCTGTAACATTGTAATGTGGATAGCGTAAAGGTACCAGTTACCACCTGGTCATCGGACACAAAACAATTTTTTTCGAAATTGATAAAAATAACATAAAGTACCTAGAGTATTACTTTATTTTGAAAAATTAAATTTTTCTTAAAATTTTTATTGGTTTAGCAAGAAAGTAACTTCGTTATTTTCAGATGAAATAAAATCGAATTTCTCCATTCAAGTGACGAACTAATCAACAGACGAATTAATCAATGAAATATTTTCTTATTTATTCCTTTTGGCAAAAGATCGAACAAAAGAGAAAATATCTTATTCATTTACGTTCATTGCTTGAGTACAAAAATTGGGCTCTCTGTTCAACCTTAAAATAGCGAAATTGCTACCTTGCCAACCCAATATTTTAATTATTAAATATTCCGTTTTGTCGATCGTAACGAATTAATAGAAAATTTACGGCGAATATTAAGGCGAAAATTACACACATAATGGAAGTTTCTCTCGAAGATGATCCATACTTGGATCGGAACGTTGAGAAAAATCTTTTAAATTGCAAAATTGCTTTGTCTTGACTTTGGATCGAACCCCTGTGCGCAGATAATAAACTAATTTCTATTTTACTTATTACCGAAATTTGAAATTTCGAAATTGTTAAAGTTTCCCTGTAAGATTAAGGATATTTCGATGGTATGTATTGCAAAGTTTTGATCTGTTTGCAGCACTGTTTGCAGCAAGACGCCCGCTTCAAATTCGGCCGGAGTAACTCACACTCGCACACTTCCGGTCGAGCCGGAAGAAAGTCCGCCAGCTCGCCGTCGGTGGAGAGCACGGTCTGCCACAAATCTTTGCCTGACCTTCACACGAGCACACGACGACGAGCGTCCCTGTCGCCGCGCGCATCGACGAAGTCGACCAAGCCATCGGGGCACCATCAATCTTCGAACAATTGCCCGGATTGTGAAACTAGTTCAGATTATTCGGAGCACAGTTTCAAGCGGGACGCTGTCTGTTACCGGAGGTACTCGACGCATTATCGTGCATGTTTTCGATGGATTAATCTAGGAAAGATTCACATAAATTAGATAACGCTCGCACCATTCCGTAGAACGGAAAACACTGCTCCTCGATTGAGCCACTTGCATGAACCGAGGAGTTTCTATCAAAACAATCAATTTTTAAATGAAACCATAACACAACGTATGCACAGAGTGTGTGCACGAAATCGATAAATAAATACATGTAGATATAAATAAGGAACACAACGACAAAAAAGTCGAATGAACATCGTTCGTTGCAACGATCAAACTTAATAGACATTTGATAAAATAGATTTTCTGTACCGACTTGTTTATCATGTGAACTCACGCAGAACATACAATTGCGTCAGATAAAAACATGGATGACCTTGAAATCTCGAGAAACGTGACCTTGAGAAAATTGTTTACTCGCCACATTATTTGCCCCTTTAAATCCAATAATATCTTGTTTTTTTCTGTCGTTCAAATTAAATGAAACACCATGTAGAAATAATTGTAAGCTCTGTGTAAATAATGTCTGCTAATCTGCTAATTAGGTTTTCCCAGAGCCACGAACTCGAGAGTGTCAACCGTAATTGAATATAAATTGCATTATCTACGGACTAGTTGATAAAAACAATAACTCATCTCATTTTTTGCAACGAACATTGTTTCTGATCGAAGTGAAACGAAAAGTTCGTTACGCGATAACGAAGCCTGTAAATGCATGGTGTTTGTATTTTCACAGTCCAGTTAAAGCAAACCGTGTATTTGTCCAGGCCGAGTGTACAATTTTAGATTGCTCCTGCCCTCAAAGAGTTCATTAACGTTTGTAATGCACGGGGTTTATTTCTAGGTTTATGAAGTCTCCGATGTTTAACTGGAACAACGAAACTGTCCAACGCAAATAGAATTGAGACAGTCCATACAATCCTCGGCGAAGGCCTAAGAGCCTTCGCATCCTATATTTCCGTCCGTTCTTCTGTCCCAGTGCTCGGGTCACGACTGCTTTAGCTTCCATTCGATTTTATGACCTCACTATATCTTTGACACCGAAACTGTACGGCGCTTCAATAATTTCAGTCGATGTAACAACATACTGTCGAGTTATTGCCCTATAAAAATCGTCGGAACTGCGAGCATGTTCTCTTCTAGATCTTTTGTTTGTGGGACATGTGGACCCTACATCATCAGATGCTCTCCGCGTTGTAAAACAATTGACGTTATAGACGGCTGTTTTATTATTAATGGCCGCCGTGTATTTTCCGGAGAACCTGCTAGATATTGCAGAAGCTTTTCTTCGAATACTGGAATGTCCCATCATTCTACTTTATGATCATTTTGTTCTACGCCCTTTGCTCTTCCTTTTAAAAATACATATAAGTTCCACAAATATAAATTACAACAAAGTTTGAGAGCTGTATTTAATATAATTAGTAAACGAAAATGTTTAAAATAAGCAGCAGTCAAGGAACTGTTCTTTGATGTAAATTTTCAATGAAATACTCTAAATAGTAGGGAGTTGTTGGCGAGAAAATTGAAAAATAATTAGGAGCGCAAAAGGTTAATGCTGTCAGCCCAGAAAATTGTTCCTCGTGACATTAGTATTGATAACAATGCGATTCAATCTGGTGAAGTGTTTCTGTAGATTAGATCTGCGGTTCTTTATGCAAAATAAAAATTGTCTGCATCGGCTAAAAATTGACTGCAAGAAATAGAAACTAAATTGATCTTCTTCCCTTAATGATTTTAAAAGAGGAGAAGTCGTATATTGACATCTTCAATTTTGAAAATGTACAAATGCATAAAGATTCGCAAGTCTAGTTATAACCATTTAGGCACATCAGCTTTCGAATGTTTATAAAGAAATGCAAAATATATCAGGAGCACAGTAGGAAAATATTTATATGTATCCAGAAATTTGTCGGTTTATTTAATGTTTATGGAAATAGAAAAATATAATCATGTAGAATGATTAATATATTATAGTTCCAGGCACATTCGACGCTCACTAGGTTCCGGTGGCGGCGACGCGAGTAGCGTACTATCATCCGGAGGTCGTACGCAAAAGTCATCAGGGTCCAGTAAATTGAGTCACGGAGCGACAGCGAGGGACTCCGGAGGATCATCCGGGCATTGTACTCACCGTAGTGAACCTCCGCCAATAATACAAGTACATTTCAAGTGCAAACAGGGTTGTGTCGACGATCGAAGCATAGAAACACTTATATCTAGACTTACATCATGAAAATTTTGGAAAAATTGCGTCCAGTCTGAATTATGAAAAATGTAGTAAAAGTTATTTCTCACTTTTTCATTTGGGCTTGTAGCGAAAATTTAAAACACGCGTTTTGTAGATCGAAAAGTGATACAACTCAAATTATATTTCTGGAAAAAGTATATTAATAAATGTAGAAATTATGGTGTACTTTATAACTAGACTGCGGATCTTTATGCATTTATGGCGTACGTAAATTTTCAAAAAAATATTAGAATACGATATTCAATAGAACTTGGTACGATTTTTATTAATTTTGTATCACAAAGGCCATTGCCGCGGAAAATAAGATTGTATTTCTGTACCACTTTCTTAAAATTTGTTTACAAAAATTAAAAGTTGCATCCGCAGTCTACTTATATGTATCAGGTATCAGATCGAAAATGTTCTACTCCAACTTTTTTGGTAGTTTTCTTTTAATGAGAACACAAGTGTACTCTGCTTCAGATGTTACAATTGTTCGGCTCGGCCTTGTATCAAACACCTTTTCGGTTATCTGTGAAGCAATATATTGACTATAACACTTTTTCAGGACTGTTGGAGTCATATACGTCGTGACAGTGGTGCATCAACCCAACACTCGACGGAAAAAGATCGCTCAAGAAAAGGTAGTTATGCTAACGGTACCCCACTTTCTGTTGTGAGACATTACAGTCCTGACTCCGAAAGTAGCAACAGTCAAACGGATTATAGTCCGACGTGCAATTCGAGGTATGCATTCACACCATCTACACTTTTTAGTACGTTAGAAATATCATAAGTACGAATACCTACTTCACAACTCTTCTTACTATCATGTGCTTTTAATATTTTAGCATGACTATACAGGGTGGTGCCGCAATGTAAATAGTATCACTGGATGAATGTTTTGCAAATGTTATTTTTTCTCTCACGATCTTTTTTCCCGGAGTTTACAAGGTCATCGATATTTTTTCCTTGCACATTTTAGTTGACGTTAAAATGCATTTAGACATATTAATAACATGATCTTGAAGTAACCTGTGACTTCTAAAATTGAAATTCGATATGAAGTGTTTAGTCTGAAAGCTTAATCGTCAATATTAAATTTGTAAGCCATCTGTCACTTTTTAAGTTATCCTTAAGCGTTCAAAATGATGTCCTTCCACAGATGTGCGTTGTTTAAAACGATCGATGTCATGTTATTAATATCTCTGATTGCGTGTTAATGTAAACTAGTATATGTATACAAGGAATAAAAATATACATTTACAAGAAAAAAATGTCGATGGCCTTGAAAACTCCGGACAAAATGGCCTTGAGAAAAAAATAAAATTTGCATAGCATTTTTACCTTGTGATACCATTGCACTAGAAACATTTTTTATATCATCGCATTTAGCTGGACCACCCTGTATACTATAATCATAATATGTATAAGTATAAGAAGTATGAAAACCTTAACACATCAGCTGCCAGAAGCTTGTTAATAGGTTCTTTAAAGATGGCGCTTCGTTTAGAAGAAAAATTTGTTAGTTTTGTTCAAAATTGGAATCTATAAGATCGTTCTATCTGATGCTGTTCATAGTTGATTGAAAAATTGGTAAATTATCATCGGAAAGAGCTAATTCATTGTCGTAGCTACGCTAAACTGGTTTCTGCCAGCAGAAAAGAATATCTAAAGGAAATGTTATCTTGGAAAGAGGGAAATTTTCTAATATTGGCTAGAGTGAAAGACGCGTCCTTGAGTGGTGTGTCGATGTTAGTGTAATTGGACTGCTGACTGGTGCATAAATTGAACACTGTCTCAATCTCTCCATCAGGTTCTCCGACGGCTGGAAAGAAGGCCGAGGTCGACCAATTCTGAGATCGAAGTCGGACATCAGTGATCGTTACTGGCGTCAGGATAACGGTCGTTCGAACAAAGTACCTGCTCGGCCACCTCGGTCGATAACTCAGCTCGAAAACTTTTTCGACCGTTTAGGTCTAGACTCGGATAATTATCAGCGTATCACGGAACCAGACTCGAAGACATCGTCTCCGGTATTTTTTGATAGCGTTAGCTCCGTTGACTCGGCTTTGGGTCTTTATTCGTGGGTCGGTAATAACCAGACGAACCAGAGTGGTCAATGGCAGAACAATAATTGTAGCGTCGGCATGGGCAACGACGATTGCAATCAGCGGGTCAGTGATCCGCTAAGCATCGTCGAACGAAACGCTCGAATCATTAAATGGCTCTGTCAGTGCCGAAAAGTGCAGTTTGGGTATAGTTAAACAAGTATGCAAAGCGGACAATCGATCCTCCGAGTCCGAAGGAATGTTTTAGGGGACTTTCATCTTGCCAACGATAGTTTTTATGCGTCGCAGAAAAACTATGCCTTACATTTATCATTTCACTAGCGAAGGATAGTAAACGTTGATAACATTTCTCTTCTTTCTCTCTCTTGCTTCGCTGTGTTTCTAATGCTACACGTGGTAGCATCTTAATTTATGGTTTCCTAATTGCAAGAAGAACATTGTGCCATCTACTTTTATGATTTGTTTGTTATGCATTTCTGTTGTGTCTTTAATCTTAAATTTGCCACTAATGGACTTTAGTGTTGAGATCTATTGTTTTCTTTTTATCTCGGTATGTTCTTGTCAAAATTTGTACATACAACTAGCGGACGGCGAGAACCGTCTAAATATATTTTACAGTCATGTAAAATTTTTACCTGTTTGAATATAGTTTTGTTTTCTAGGGAATAAATTTATTGTATATTAGTTACGTTAATGTTACAACGAGTTTATGATGCATGAATTGATGAATGCGCTCCGCATTTGTGGTTTATCGGTCTTGAGAAAGTTGATCTATATAAAGAAATTGAATTCTATTAGAACGTTTTACTTTTAAGATGATTATACGGTAAATTAAATTGTACATTGGTCATTGCTAAATTTCGATATTCTAAATTGTGTTGCGGAGATGCCTTTGAAACACGTGGAAATCGCGTGTGTTTTTACGTTAGGGAAGAAAGTTGCTCTTTCATTGTTCGAGCCACACATTTCGAAGTTTCGTTTTCGATAAGCGATCGAAGTATTTTCAAATTGAATATTATTCACTCAAGATGCATTTCAACTTTTATCTGGTTCAGTAGGAATTGATATCATAGCGTTACACTTGTATCGAAAGTCAAAGATTTGTCTAACAATGCAAAGTAACTTGCTGTGTTTACGATAGAGTTCTTAACGTAGTAGCGTTAGTCGAATTTCATTAATGTTTTTCCTCTTTCTCGATGAATCTATTAAAACTTGTATTGATCTGTATTTTAGAAATGCAAACACCACTGGTACAAAAGAACGAATGTGATTTATCGAATTTTGAAGAATTTTTCTGTGTAAGAATGTCTGCAAATGGAATTTGTATAAAGGATTTGAAGGAGTTTTCATGTTGGTGTTTTTATACCTTATAAATCTTGTTAGATGCAGTTGCGTTCAATTGTTGCGAACATTATTTTTGATTCGATATGCTTGGAAATTCGTGCGACATTGCTACTTGTGCTTTGTATTAAGAAACATTTACTTGATGCCTTCATTAACTTTAAGCTATTTTAAAAACTTCGACAAACGATTTCACTCACTCAACTGAAATATCGGAAAGTGTTCTTATATTTTCGACATTTTATTCATTCTAGATGTCTACTTTGTGCCTAAAAAGCGTTAGAAAAGATGTTGATTTTAATAGAAAAATTCGTTCTGATTGATTCGACTTCCGTGTGTATTTTAGAAAATTGAGAATATCAGTTAAGTATTAAACGATGCTTAAGTCTCGATTTGTCAGATTTAACAAGTATTAAAATGATACTTAGTGATACCTTGTCTCGTAGGACATTTAAATTGAATACAATTGCGAAAAAACAATGCAAACAAAGAGACGAAAGCTTGTAATTCGCGTAAGGGAACGTATTATTCATTTACTGCTTAAAGAAAACAATGATTCCTGACATATTTCAACGTGCAATAATACAGATAATTCACTTATATAGGTGTTTCTTATTTTAGGTGATACTTATTACATCATACTACTCGATATATTTTACCTACTGTGTGGCAATCAATTACGGATATAATTAATTACGACTTTGAATGTTTCTAACAGACAAATTGTTAATTATGTGATTCAAGTATTTTAACAAAAGAAAAAGAAGAAAAAGAGAATTCGTGTAATATAATGCAACAAGAAGTTACTCAACTACTCTCATTTCAAGTGATATAGATGTCTTAGATAAATAGTGATTCGCGCAGATTCTATGTACGAGAGGCGTGGTAGTGTATTACGATTTAAAAACAAATACAAAGACGAGTTTGAAACGACTACTTGGCGGCAGTAAAACCTTGAATTTTTCAAGCGAAATGTATAGTAATGCTTGTATTGAACACTAGATGTTTCTGTAGTTACATAACCAGTATTTACGGTAACACTTAACAGTTTTTGACAGAATTATTATAGGGGGTGTAACCGAAATTACGAGGATTGCGTCGGCAGCCGTTCGCAAAGTGTTATTGCACAAAGACGAGCGTAATATACATATGCTCGCGACGAACATTTTGCTTACAACTTTTTGAGCTATGCACCGTTTATTGCTCGCGTAATCGAAAAATTCAAAACTATTCGACAAAATTTATTTTACACAAAGAAGGTGTTTCTTCTTTGCCTTGTACAAAAAAAAAAGAATTCTTAATATATTTTTACTAGCGATAGTGATTTACATTTCGATGATTTATGGTAAGCTGTTCGGGAATTACATTTTATAGTCTAGTTACAATTTATGAAGTGTTATCGTAGAATTGTAATGGATATAATGTAGAGCTCTTGCTACCCAAGTATTCGGATACTCCAATGTAAATCGAACGTCAGATTACGAGTATCCGAATACTCGGATATTCGAGCGAGTATTCTATAGATCCGAGCAACGGTAAAAGCCCTAATGTTGAGCGTTCTCGAATGTTATTTTCAAAAAGTTTTAAGCAAAGTAACTGACATAAGATTTACGCGTTGCTTCTTGAGAGTACACGCACAAGGTGTGTTCGATTTCTACTCTACTAATATTTAAGACCAACTGCGTCGTTGGAGATAACGTTCGTTTCGGTGCGTTGCAAATCTACCCGACTATAAATTCTCCTTTAGCGGTTCGGAAGAAGAAAATAAAAAAGGCTACTCGTTACTCGTTATGGTAGAAATATACATTCCATTTCCGTTGACATGTGTACATGAATCTCAAGAAGTAAAAACGAGATAGTATAAGTTTGCCTTCTTATCATTATCATTAATAGGTACTTGCGTTTCCGCATCGGTAACATTTATTAACGTAATCGAAGGAATTTCTATAACGTTAGACTGCAATTTCTGTTTTAGCTGATAGTTTTATGTGATCAATGTACTTGTATAGTAGAATCTATTCTGTTGTCCTTATCATCTTATCGACTTTGAGGCTTAGACAATTTTACTATTAAGTAGATCTGTTGGAACCTATTTTGTAATTTTAACTGCAAATGTATACTTGAAAATATGGAACTTACATATAAATGTGCATAATTTGTGATCCATACCATTTAACGTTGTTAAAGTCATACATTTTTAATTGCTTTTTTTATAATCTAGTCACGTAGATCAAAATATGTTAAATTCCGATTAAATATTATTAAATTCCTTCTATGTATCGCTGGTGCTTTTATTTTCTCTCCTGTGTAAGATTGTCGCGAACTCGATTACGTATATATATATACACATATATATATATATATATATATATATATATATATATATATATATATAACAAGTTGGAACATTTAAATCTTCAAAATAATTCAAACTAAAGTCTACGATTTTGGACGTTTGCCGAAGGGGCGCGTGTACACTGAATCAGTAAACCGTGTATTCCAGTGTATTCGCGAATTAAGTATCTGTGTTCTGAATACGTGTGTAATTATGCATTCTATTCTCCGTGTGCACGGATTCATATAGACATCCATGTATATATTTTTGTACTCGGATACGTTCGTCACGTTCGACTCCGGCAACTAATGCGTTTTAGAAGCGAGACAGCAATAAATTTACGGCCAGCTGTTCGACGTTAAATCAGCGTGTATTAAAATAGACGTGTAATATAAATACACGAATATTCGTGAAACTAAAATACACGGGTAGCCGTGTATTTAATTTACATATTTACACATGAAATAGGCACCTCCAATCGAAACATTTCTTTTCAACAAGTATAGATTTTCGCCATCTATGGACAACGATAGTGAATTAATTGGTTAACAGGTTCACGGTTTCACCGTAGATGACACTAGCGAAGTGTTTGAAAATCTGCAATCTGAATTCAGAAAACTTCAATTATTGGAACTGTATTATTAAATGATCATTTCCGGTGCTGTAAAAAAGCGTTGCACGACTCTGGTGTTGTCGCAGGTAGAGCGTAAAACTATTTTGACAGTGGGTGTGCTTATATATAGACATATAGACCCAGCTTCAGATAACACGCCTTGTTCCAAGATTACATCGTCTACCACACATGATGGTTGTGGGTAAAGTGTTTTATTCTATTGCTTGTGTGTTCATTTTTACTATACTCTTATTAATTTGAATAGTGCTACTCGTTTTGTCAATTATGATCTGGAAAAAGTGAGATTTTAATACTGTCCTATGCATATCTATGAGTAAATATATGATCTAAGGTCCTACGCATAATCCTATACCTGCGCCGGGTCTATAAGTATTGTAGTCTATGGTCTAACGTGTACGTCATGTCAACCATGTTGGTCCCCGTGCGCATGCGTAACGGCGAGCTGCGCCTTTGCAGTCTGTGGCCGTCAGTCAGTCGTACGGACGCGCGATTCACGTTTGACGCGTAGTTTCGGATGCGTGGCTCGAGCAAAATCGACGACGGTTGTACGTTCGACGGTGATACTGGCCGACGGAGTAAACTCCGTCGCGTATGCGTTCGATTATTAGTGTCTGGTGGTGGTGACGGTTTCTGGTAAGGTCGCGGTGGCACGTTTCGCTATGTCGCAAGTGCTTTGGCCGCGAGAGGCGCAGTGACGACTCGTCCGTGAGCCTGCCGACATCCTCGACGGCCTTACGATGGAGTCTATCAGAAAATGGTTCTACAGGCCTAAGGTGAGTCGTCTTTCATAAATCGTCATCCCTAATTCTACACCCTCGTCGACGAGTCTCCCCGTGTCTTTCTCTCGTCTTTCTCTCGTCTTTCCTCCGTCATGCCCTCCGTGCGTTCCTCGTCGTGTGCGAGACTTTTCGCTGATCGAACGCGTGCGCGCTCGTTCTTTTTTCTCCGTCTTCCCCCGTGCACGTCGTCCCGTCGAACCTGCGCGCTGTTGCCACCTGTTTCGTGAAAATTCGCAGGATACCCCGGAGAGGTGCTTCGGGCGACGTGTGTTACACCTGCGTGATCTACGTGTGCTGTGCACGTATGCCTTCATTGATGAGTACAGGCTCTGTTCCGTCTCGTTGTTTATCACGCGACGTTTCCGAGCTTTCCAGCGCGATTTATCGCCGCCCGACACAAAGAAACCACCGCGAAATTGCAAGTAACGTTCTCGCGTACCACTCCGCGTAACTGAATCAGCTGATACGTAATAGAACCGTCTCGCGGTTCCCGAGACTCCTCCGGCACATTGTAACCGCGCTCGAGGATTAGCCTCGACTTACGGATATTTCTGTCATAAATGCATTGTCCTCGCCAAACATCGTCGCGTTCCGGCCCCCGGAAGATCGAGCACCATCGCTTCCGCGTATCGTTCCTATTACAGCTTACAGTCCCAGGGACGAAAGATAGGATATGTAGTGCGTTTCTTTGTTTTCATGATAACGAAAGAAACATTTCAGTAGTACATACATTCAATTTTTATAGACAAATTTTAAGACAGTGGCAGGAAATGGACTAATATATTGAATAGAAACAGCCTTTGTATATGTAGATCCAAAACAAATAACAATATTACTCAGTTCTATCGAATCTTATATTCTAGCATTTTTTGAACATTTTTATGTCATAAATGCATAAAGATCCGCTGTCTATTTATTAACCTCTTGCACTGCTATTTATTTTGTGGTTATAGTGGTTAGTGGACTGTGGATCTTTATGCAAAATAAAAATTGTCTTCGTTAATTGCGTTCTTCCCTTAATGATTTTCATAGAGGAGAAATTCTCCAACAATTTTGAATTTCATTTACTCAATTTTGCTCTAAATGCATACAGATCCGCACAGTCTGCTGGTAGATTAGGATTCATTAATCGTTTAGAATGTCACACACACACACTCTGGTCCGAGTGGTCGATCTAGTAGTTGAGATTTCAGTTCTAATTTTTAAATGGTTATACAAATCACAATTCTTAATACATCTCGTTAACAGTTATTTTCAATTTTTATTACGGGCTCAAGCAAAATAGATTTGGAGAGTGTCTTCTGAATCTTTTTTGTACGTTATTTAGTACACGAATGCTTCCAAGTGCTAAAAGAAGGTCAGGTCGTTTGGTCGAATTTTCGAAAAAGTTGTACCGGTTAAAAAGAACGTTCGAACACTTTCGTGAGCCACTGTACCAGATCTGCGCGTAATTTATTTCGAATAATAATTTGTACATGAATTCTAGAAATAATGCTCTTTAGCATTTGACAAATGACATATTCCAATTAATGATAATGTATCTCATTTGGTTAATGGAAGGAATCTGAGAAATATGCAAATAATCAGGAAAATAATATATTGTGGAGAAATTGTATCTCTGAAATAACATTCAAGATAAATATCAATGAAATCAAAATACTGTGTTACATGTTTATAAATAATATCAAATGTCAAAAAAAGAGAATAATCAGTGAAAATAACAAATAATTTATTACGACAAATAATGAACAAGTAATTAAGTTGTACATAAATTCATTCAATTTTCGTATGAAATACTTAATGATAAAATATTGTGTTATTTGAAAAATAGTTTATTCCTAAAATAACTGAATAATTAAATGGGAAATAAATTGATTCAGTTTTCGTATGAAATACTTAATGATAAAATTGTGTTATTTGAAACATAAATTATTTCTGCAGTGTACACATGTCAATCGATAAACGATACATATTCTTCAAAATGACATTTAATTGGCCGTTCGTTTCACCGGAAAGGTAGACCGAAGACTATGTATTCCCGATCTTGTTTTCTATTTACAAAGGTACTTTCTCTTTCATTACCGGTGACCTACATTTAAAGTTACACGATTCTGGATACCGTGACGGTTAACCCCAATCCCCGTGGAATGGGATTCCTAGGCGAGACGCGGGGTTCGCGCGAGAAGGTGAATTATGTTTTGTAACGGAACCGTTTTACATTGTCCAAGAGTAGCACGTCGTCTCTGCCGTTAATTAATGCGCGGTGCGTTTCCATTGTGTGGATTATTCGTCGTGGTGACGGAGATTCGTCGCACGTATCAGGAAAAGATTTTCTGTCGATGCTCGTCGAACATTTGTCGCCGGTGTCTGCCGATGGCACGTCAAGCTTGTGAAAACGCTATGGCGCAAAATACATACATATAGGCATTCCATCTGTTCCCGATGGTTCTTCCTCATTGCTTCGACCGGCGTGTCTCGTGGTTGCTTTATGAGTCGGGAAATGATGCAGCACGGTGAATCGACTCGCTCGTTCTTCCCACCGAACCGATTCCAAACGATTAGTATCTAATGACACGTCTTTTGCTTGTGCACACATACACGCATTATCTCGTACAGTCGTACACTGTTGCAACAGACATGTTCGGCACGATCACTGTGTTCAATCAGTTACACGATTATTAAATTCTTATATAGTTTTTTTCGGACACGTAACTTTATAATCGTCTTTTCCTGAATCCGTTATTCTTGGACTATGTATATCTATTTTGTTGCGAGCACAAGGTTCTGTTTTACATTGCATATTGCTTCCACAAAACCTTCTCAATGGCACAATACGTTGTTCAACGTCAGTTTACGATTCTTGTAATTAGACAGCGGATCTTTATGCAGAATACAAATTTTCTTCCTGGATTGCAACATACTGGAGTGACGTAAAAATTGTTTTTCTTTCTTCACATGTTTAATAGGTTGAAAATAATGTTGTAACAGTATTTTAAAATTCTTCTAATGTTTTCATGGATTTAAATTACACCTACTCATTTTTGTTATAATTGCATATAATCTGCTGTCTACTTATAATGCTTTTTGGTATACTATTGGTAGAATTGCTTTATTATGTTGTTAACTGTTTGACATATTTCTGCATTGATTTATTATTGCTGTTATGGCGAGTCTCGTCATATTTTACAGTATTTTATAGCAAATTAAGATTTCCGCTTTTTAACAGTTCTCTTCGCATACAATTAATTTTATAAATAAGCAAATTGAAGCGAGGTTTTGATTTCTTTTATTAAATGAATAGTTTGACTGTACATTTTGAGAGAAGAGGGGATGGAAATCGTTTCTACATATTATTTTTTATTGAATGAATATTTTGATTGTACATTTTGAGAGAAGAGGGGATGGAAATCATTTCTACATATTATTTTTTATTAAATGAATATTTTGATTGTACATTTTGAAGATAGGATAGAGAAGTCTTTTCTACATATGTAATAAGGAATTTGGTTATAATCTTGCGGATCGTATGGCTCGTCGGCGACCTGCAACAGTTGTATGTATGTATGTACATAGTTTTTGTGGGGACGTCGTCCACTGCGGATGAAAGCATATTTCCCGAGTCAATATCGAAGTGAAAGAGTGAAACAAGGAGATGAAGTAATGAAAATTTTAGTAGCTTTGTCAGCCACTCTTTGAATGAATATATTTAAGTGTCTCTTTCTAACCTATTTTTGGGTTCAAGCAGCCGTAAACTTCCTATGTTTAAATATGAACGATAAAAATATCTGCACTTCATCTGAATTGATCGATAATCCCTGCAGAATGAGAAAGTAAATAATTACTATTATTATATTATATCGCAATATATCAACATTTTTCGCATGAATTTCAACAAATTAGAAGTAGAAAAGCTTTCAATAATTATTTGCTATAACAATCAGAAAATTTCCTTTAAAATCCACGTCTATTCACGTCCACTTTTTTTACACATCAACTACAAACGGTTCTGTTTGAAATTTCACAAGTCTTTCACGGCTCCAACAACATCCACACTCACTTTAATGCTACATATCGACTAAGAACGAATAAAATATCGTTTCGACATGAAAGAAAGCGAGGAGCATTCACATTTAGTAGATCCTCTTTGAAACCTTCGGTCTGCCTCGATGCTGCAGGCTAGAGGTTAGAGTTAGAGGATCGGCCAGTCACGGGTATCTTTGATAAGTACAGACCCATCTCGCCCTTCGATTCCATCTTGGTTCTTTTCCCTATTGAAAATCGGACAACCGTGAGCTCGATTCGGTTCGGCAAGCCCAGTTTCCCCCGGGCCGAGTTTCGTGGTGGCCGAACGGGTTCGGCGCACTCTCGATGGCAGCCTCGTCGGCCGTGAACGAAAGGTGGTAGCACACTTTTCAAGTTTACCGCGGCGGGAAAGTAAAGATTTCAGTTGGTTAGTTTACGGTGCCTTGACCGTGCCTGCTTGGATCAGTTGGATCAGGTTCAAAACGGACGCAGCCCGCGGAACACATTTCGATTCGAGGGAGATCGAGCGAAGCGTCCCTCGATTAATCATCGGTGTGCTCTCACGCTGAAAGCATAGTGGTGCACGGTTAAATTTACATCGGGTCAGCAGCCAGCAGTTCGCATTATCTAATATTTTTAACCCTTTGCACTCGGAGCTATTTTCACTCGAAAATTAAACATTTCTTTCGACCTAGAATACCCATTTCCTGTGATTTTTACCCATTTCCTCATACAATACCTAAATGTCGTTTCTGTTACTAAATATCTGGATAAGAATTTCTGAATTGAGAATATTCATATAGAACTCTCATTTTATAAAAATCATAAATTGTATTAACTCTTCACAGTCGGATCTATTTTAACTCGAAAATTAAACATTCCTTCCTACCTAGAATAATTCCATTCTACAACATCATTTTTTTTCATTTTGTGAATATGAAATTGATGGTAACACCTCCTCCATCGCTCAAATGTTTAGTAATTAATTAGACGCCGACATATATTTAATAATGTAAGCTATATTTTGAATAAGTCACCATTCGAGGGCTAAGGGTTATTTTCGATTATCGAGATTGTAAAGATTCATCCGTGTAGGAGGGTAACTTCACATAAGTCAGTGTTGAAACAATGTCTTTATTTAACCAAGTACTTTCATAACGGCGCGTGCTCGACGGCGAGATTCAGACTGCCTGCTGGATGTTCTTCAGCCGTTCAGCCCTCTTTATAGTGAAACACAGTCACCCGAATCGACCAATCACAGATCGGTTTTTGGCGGTTGCCGCACCACGGTGACGGGATCGACGGTCTTCCCGTGAAACCGTCGGATCCTTTGGTCGGCACCTACGTCGCGTCGCGTCGCGTACAGAGGCGGCGCGGCGCGGTGTGTCGCCGCCGCGTGCCGCTCGCGTACACAGTACATACACAGACACACACACCCGTGCGTGTCCCTACATCCGTGAGGAAAATTATTCAACAAACTGATTTCTTTGTAAAATATATTTGAAATAAAACTTACTCTGTTTCTTATGGTGGTCACAAATCTTCTCTATGAAGGCTGAACCAATCTTTTTATAATTTTTGGACTATGTACTACGCTAATGAAGCAATTGGAATTATTTTTTTAGTGAAAAAGAGTTATGATTAGACTGCGGATTTTATGAATTTATGACAAAAATGTTTAAAGCTGTGAACATGTTAAAAATATTTAAGGGCATCAATGTATTAGTTTCAGCTTAATTAAAAAGAAGAATACAATTTCTATTTGGCTCCCGAGTCCTGCAATCAATGCAAACATTTTTTATTTTGCATAAAGTTCTAGTTATGATACAAGAACCAAATACATATACATATTCCTTGGACCCATCTTTCAATCAAAAATTTTGAATGAAGAATTCATGTTTTTCTGAAGAAATTTTCAATAAAATATGAACCACATATTTATATGATAAAAGTCCTGTTATAAAATAAGATCATGCATTTCTTTCAGCAACTTGTTCATGCTGTTCTAAAAATATTACAAAATTTCTCTGAATGTCTATTCTTTACTCTCTAATTAATTTATAGTCTTAAAATGAGAATTTGTGCAAATATGTTAAGTACGAAAGGTTTTAAATAATCTATACATTTTGGTTGGCTACATAAGGGTTAAAGATGCTGGAGAGGAATGAAAGTACTTGACTGGATTTCATGGTGAATGCAGTTTTAAAAGTCGCCATTCATTGCGATTGTCCCTTTCTCTTCGATTCATTCTCATTCGTTCGTTAACGCGAGGAAACGGAAGGTGGGTGGTGGTTTGAAATTCTTGGAGCACTGGTTCGATAATAGTTGCGAAACAGTTCCAGACGTGTCTATTCAGAGGATCATTGTATTTGCATTAGTACATACATACTATAAAAGTGTTGAAACTGTTCAAACTCCAAATTGTATGAAATGTTAAGATAGATACGTTTATTAACACATTTATTTTGTTTCTGGTCTGACGTAGATGTGATGGGCTAAATTAAAAAAGAAACAACTAACAAAATTTTCAGCAATCAATGCCAAATAGAATCCATAAGGAAATGAAATCCATTAGGGAGAGGGACTGTCTGCTGCAGCGTGGTTTCGAAAGCGACTTTTTTCACTTCTCCATGTCTTCTCGAATTTCGCTTTCTAGTAAACATAGCTTCGCCGTTAGCACGTCGTTAGGATCCATCCTCTCCTTCTTAATTTCTATTGCAATTAGAAGAAGCGCGGAAACGGCTGCTACGATCTTTTCATGGCCGGACCCCGTTTGTTTTCATTTCAGTTTAATCATTCCACTTCCATTCGCGCAAGTCGTTGCATACCATTTCCATTACCACTAACGCTTTGTTCGCTTTCTTGTGCGAGAATTAACGCCGCGGAGGTAGCTTTCTTAATTAACACTTTAAGTTTGCCAGAAACGAGGGACGGAATTCGTTCGGATTTAAAAGTGAATTTTTCCTGCGAGATCGGGCTTTGCAAAATGCAAGAAAGTTGAAAGGGTATTTAACATTTGAATTTCTACTTAGGTCGCTGGATTGGCTATTCTATGAAGTGAATTCAAGTAACACTTGACGACAGTTGATCAGCAACTTTTCTACATTTTTTTAGAAAATATGAGACGATTTTCTGCTCCACTTCACACTGGATCTACAGAGCATTGAAAGTGACTACTCTACATTTATCATTTTAACGAGTCCCCTATGTAGCGTTAATATACGTATCATTTACACATATTCCCACCATTATTTATTCTGTGGTTATAGCGATTAGAAATTCTTCATCGTTCAGAATTTCATAGAAACGAAAGTTTATATTTATCGTATGTCTACATATATGTTTTCTCCGAAGGCTATATGTATCGACTACAACAAAGTATAATTTTATTTCGGTTTAAAGGAAATTAATAACTATACTGTGTGTGTGTGTGTGTGTGCGGATTTTATGAATTTATGACAAAAATGTTCGACTGAGCACGTAACAATAAGAATGTTACTCCCTTTGTCCCATAATAATAGTAGCGAAAGAAAATAAATATAGAACGCAACATTAAACCATAAATTAAAAATATTACTCCTAATTTTTTTATTTCGAGTGTTCAGATAGTTTCTCTGGATTTTTAGAAAAGAATGGTGACTATATAATTGATTAATAAAGCTGTATTCTTCAAAACTTAACCGTTGAATTTTATTTTCAAATTTTTTGTTTTATTCGGAAAGGATTAGGCTATTACAAAATCATTTTTTCAATCTCGAAAATCAACTTTTATTCTAGAAATCAATTTTTCTCTAGAATGATATTAATTAGCTGAAACAAGTACACTGATATTTTTAAATTCTTTTAATTTGTCCACTGCTTTAAATTGCACATATTCATTTGTGCCATAAATGCATAAAAGCCGCAGTCTATTTATTTAGAGTCTGTTTAAAATCTACATCACGAGTCTGACTCGATAGGGCAAGAGTTTAATAATTCTATAAATTCTTGTGTGTTGCTTGCAACATTACATAACATGTTTCATATCATCAGTGAAAGCAGCAAGTTTCCAAACGTTTTTGGGTGCTAGTGTACATGTATTAACTTTCTTCCGACTCGATACGTCGCGGCCATTCGATCTTGTCTTCATGGTCGTCGGATCGAGAGCAGATCTAGAAAATATGTATAACAGATCTATAATATCTCGTTCGGCGACCGCAGGTGTACATTTTCCTCGCTGATGATGTGGATACAGCGAGAATGGTTGAAACGGATATTCAAAGGTCGCAACGGGATAGAATTTCTTCGTTTCGTGTAGAAAATTCATAATAAAGTCATAATAAATTGAACCAAATAAAAAATGTAATGATTTCGGCGCTACAGGTTCGATCATATGTTACACGAAAACTCATTGTCAGATTCGACTCCCCAGAGTACCCCTAAATGCGTGTCAAAATTTCATTATAAGTTCGGAATACTTTGCAGGTAAAAGTACCTTGCGACTGGACTAAATATGTATGTAATATGATGATATATGTAATAATGTGACTACATTTCTAGATTTAGATTTAATTTTTTTCGGTTATCATCCCTTTGGAAGGTTGAAAACTGCCCTTATTAAAAGTGGGAATAATCCGTGAATATCAACAATTTCCCATTGTCCGATTGAAAAAGAATTTTTTTCCCTATTGCGAAGGACCACCTGATTGCACGTCCGTTTCTCGAAACGAATCTTCGAGCGCCACTATAATTTCTCGCGTGCACGTCGAAGAATCTTACCGTTAATTAATTGATTAACTGGGCAGTCTTCGTGCGCCACGAAGATCATAAACCCGAATTCAATCCTCACGCGCAGCTTGATTCGTGTCGATGGGTTCTAGATTGAACCAGTTACTGTCGAACACATTAAGACGGCCTGGGCGGCCTCTGCTTTCAATCTATGCCGAATACCCTGGAGATTTCGAAATCCAGTTTCGATGCAATCGAGATTTAGCTTCCGAAAAGACCTTTGAATTAGCTGTATCGTTGCGGGAAGAGTTTGAAACCGCTGAAAGATTTTCAACTGCCTAAAACGGTCCACGCGTTGGCCACAATTAATTTGTATGTAAGTACATATGTTGTTGTGTAAATGTGACACGACTCAAAATATATTTCTAAAACTAGTATAATAATTAGACTGCGGATCTTTATGCAAAATAAACATTTTCTACTCGAATTGCAACAATTGCAACAAGCTGGGGTGAAATGAATATTTAATTTCTTGCTGAATATATGTTTATGTAATACGTTGAAAATAGTATAGTAGCGTATTTAAATTCTTCAAATAGTTTTTTTATTTATATATTTTTTTGTCATAAAATCCGCAGTCTTGTAATAATGAATATATAAATTGTGGTGTGTACTTTATAACTGATGTACATGAGAGTTAACCCAGTATCTAATTGTAAGTAACAACAAATTATTTTACACGTGCCATTAAAAGATTCGCAATTTTAGGTAATTTTAAATGGCTCTCCTGTAAAATTTCCTTTTTTTGACTTTCACTTTTCTTATAAATGAACGATACGTGAGCCAAATTCGGAATACAGTGTGTTGCTGTAATAGTACAGTCATTTGGTTCGAAAAAAATAGGTTACCTGGAAAGTTTTCCGGGAGTTTTGAAAATGGGTAGTTTTATAGATTTCGATGTGCTCTTTCCGAATTTCAACTTTGCCAACTCGTATCTTTGCCGCTCGCGCCGCCTTTACGCACAGTAAAATATCTTTTCGTAAATATACGAAAAACACGTGTTGGTGTAGAATTAATAAATACATAACAGTTTGCGGCGCTCGTACGCCAAAACTATTGATTTTACAGAAAAAAATTGTTATTATATAAATTGTAGGAAATTTTCTCTAATTTAATTTTGTATATAAATGTTTTTATCGTAAAACGAGTCGGAAAGGAGATATTGTCAAAAAAACTGCTATTAGGCGTCGTTTTTCCAATATGGCGGAGCGAGCGGCAAAGATACGAGGTGACAAAGTTGAAATTTGGAAACAGCACATCGAAATCTATAAAATTACACATTTTTAAAACTCCCGGAAAACTTTCCAGGTAAAACTACCAAATGACTGTACTATAATAGTAAGCCTGATTCAAACAGCATTTTGCGTGCTCCAAAATTTGATTTTCACCGCATAAATATTTTTCCTCGTAACAGTGAAAACCGCAACGAATCCGAGCAGGATTTTATTGCGGTGGTAAAAATTTCGGCGGTGAACGTGTCAATGTGCACGCGTATTGAAACGGAACGGTAGTTAGGTCGCGTGGATTGCTGGGATCGGAGACACTTTCATTTAATTCCACGCTACGCACGGTGAAACGAGGCACTGCACTTGTCCGAACTCGAATATTAAATCGCTTTCGAGTAATCCTCTTCGGGTTTCGAAGTTGTTGCAGTATTATCCGAAAGCCGATAAATTCGAATCATTAAAAATTTCGTGTCCATCATTTTTTCTGAATGAAATTTTACTGTATGTATTCTGTGACTCCAGTATTATGTATATTGTAGTGAAGATCGCACAAAATATAAATTAATTTATTCTTGTTATTTTTATAATACTATACACATCGGTCACTTTTGATGGTCGGTAGGTTTAGTGTTAACACATTACCGATCGGTGATTATTGCATAATTTTGACAAATCTATGGTACATGGCCAAACACTTTTTAATGGAACCTTCAATAGCAACAGCAATTTTCGTTGTGAACTAACAAGTCATCCTCAATAACGTCATCTAACAGTTTCATTTAAGATTGCAATTCTTTTGGTGCAGCACAACTATTTCAAAGCCTATTGTAATAGGCTTCCGGTAGGTAGAGTGTTAATATTTTCACATTTTACATTATCTTAATTAAATTGCTAGAGGTAGGAATAAACAGTGTTGCATATGAATCACTTTAGATATCATTAGTTCGGACAATCGAGGTTTTCTACCGCGTACTTGAATAATTTAATGTTCTAAAATACATATTTGGAAGTCATGTTTTTCATCTTGCACTTGTTTTAAACAGAAAATCTTTCTCAGTAAGTTAAAACAACAGTGATTTCAGTCTGCTTGTTACAGTATTTAATTGGAACAAATTCTATTTATTTATGCACATTTTAGACTCTTGGATTTTAGAAATTGACTCGTTATGATTATTTGATAGTTCTGCTAGATAAACTATGATACTTCGGTGATAGTTGTGCAAAGAGATACGGCACGATTTCGACAGTTCGTGCTTTTCTTTTATCGAGAGGAGAAATTATGTGTACGGAGAAAGTTTTCCGTCCGAAAGAACCGTACGCGAATGGTTTGCTAAGTTTAGAGACTGAAATGACCAGTGTAAAGATCAAGAGCACTTCAGATGACCACACTCTATCGGTGCTGATGAAATAAAAATATCAGTTGTGAATAATCTGTATCATTTGCGATCTACTTTATTGAGAAATTGATATCAGGAACTTTTTTTATCAAATAATTAGATAAGGAAATGTGACACTCCCTTTATCATTAAAATATCACTGTGGACTTTGCAGAGTGCTGCCTACATACATAGTTGACGGAAAGTTAACCTCCCCTTTTTTCAGAAACTCGGTTCAGTAGAACGTTGCGTCAGAGTCGCGAGATGAGGGGCGGGAGCACGAATTGAGGGGAAAATGTTACCCTCTCTCGGCCAGTATAGGATTGGCCACGTGACATCGTGACACATGATCCTGTTTTACATTACATATTGCCTCCACAAATCTTTTTAATGGCACAATAGTTCAACATCGGTTTACAGTTCTTATAATTAAACAGCGAATCTTTCAAAATTTGAAAAGGTGTCTCCTTTAGAAATAATCTAGAAACATAGCGTCAGAATGCAATAATTCCTCTATAATACATATATTGAATTATGCTCGAAAACATGCAGGAAGCTTTCGCATCATCAATATTCCCTGTAATAAAATTTTAAAAACGACGCACATATTTTCGTATAATTTTATGAGAGGGTACCCTGAAACGATAATACGCATGAAAATCATCTGACCTTAAAAAATCGACGTGCTTTTAGATCAGATTCGCGTAACAGGTAGTTAATACTATCGGAGTTGTACGAAAACATAACGTGTAGGTACTCTCAGGTGGTATAATCATTCGAGTCACTGACCCTGCAAAGTTCCAACAAAATCGATGTGTAAAATGTCGTGCGGACCCCTTGTGAACGCAGAGGTCCGCTCTGCTACAGGAAGTTCCCTACGTGACGAACGCCCTGAGATCATGTCCGTGTATGGATGCGTGTAACGCACCCACGCAAGAACGAGCATGGTGTACAGGAGGGTGTCCGAAAAGCGAGCGTTCATGGGGGCTGGCGACGATGAAAGAGGGTCAACGATGCGTTCGCGAATGACTCATATCGACGGGGGTCGTCGTGTCTTGTGTCGACGCCATGTCGCGTACTCCTCAATTCTTCGCGAAAATCTGACGAAAGTCGATACGGAAATTCTCATGGATCATACAGGGTGTCTCGTAACACGACAACTCTCAAGAACTCGTGAGTTATTGCACAGAAAAATTTTTCAAACAAATGTTGCATGATTTCCAAGGGTGATGCGAAGACCTCGGGGGGGATTTCTTCGCATCTATCGCATTTCGTACTATTTTTTCTGCTTCAGAGCTGAAAGTTCCATAAAAAAAAATAATGAGAAATAAAGAAGATTAAATATTAGTGTTACATTGTGGTATCGAGATACCAGGGTTACCTTCAGTTTTTTAAATGGAATAAAGTGCCGAAGTTTATAAAGTATTATAGGAAATGCAGCTTGAAATGAATAATTCCCAAAATTTTTGTAAAACAAATTTGATTTGTTTCGAATGATGACTCGGAGTTACCACTAAAAATAGCAGTACATACCATTATTCGTAATATTCTTGACATTATTAAATATGCTGGTATCTAATCAATTACTAAACAGTTAACACTTTACCTACCGGAAGCCTATTAATAGGACTTTCAATAATTGTGCTGTTCCAAAAGAAAGCATAGAAGTTTTCTTTTACATTACAATGTTAAATGAAACTATTAGATGACGTTATTGAGGGTCACTTGTTAGTTCACAATAAAAATTGCTGTTGCTATTGAAGGTTTCATTAAAAAGTGTTTAGCATTGTACCATAGATTTTTCAAAATTATGCAATAATCACCGGTCGGTAATGTGTTAAGTATTGTATGAGATATTATATCAATTTTTCATATCTATCAAAAGAAAAGAATCATATGGAATGGTATTATACTAGGGCGGAAGAAATGTTTAATCTTCGTGTTAAAATAGCTCCGAGTGCAAAGGGTTAACATATGTGCGTAGGTACGTATATCAATACTCAAACATAATTACCGTAAATACTCGATCTAAGAAAACGGGAACTGTACGATCTAAGAAAAACGAATATCCCTTCCACTGCGTGCGATCTTTGAGACCGCACGTCTGCGGTAACGTCGTAATATTTCGGCTTCTGTGTGCCGAGGAAAACATCCGTTCAGTTCCGATTCAGCTCGTCCGATATTTGCATGTCCTTTCTCCTTGAGCCGGCGACGACATAATTACAACGCCTTTCTTGTGTATGTTTTATTCTGACCGAGAGACGCGAGAGATGCCACGCGAAAGTGACGGTCGTTTATTCTGCCCGGCGCGGCGCGGCGCGGCGCGGCGCGGCGGGAAAACGTCGTAGTGAAACCTCTAGCCCGATTGTATCTAGATATTTACATGGAAAGATAACTTTGCTCCCATTTTCTCAAATTCGTATTAGTCGAAGGTGGTTATCAGATATTTATAACACTGTCTAACACCGATTTTGCGTTTTGTTGTAGATTTCATTTGTGCCCATAATTATGGAAGTGCTCTAACAATAAATCATATACATATTTCATGTTTCGAGATGTTTAAAGGGAAAGGATATTACATAACACTAAATCAATTTCATTTTTGACAATATTGTAAGAATTACATTGAATTAATTTAATAAAATATAATCGTTTCTCAAAATCATATAGAGCGTTACTCAAATGTTTTCCCAGGTGTATCGGACTCTTAATTTCAAATAATGTGATAAAATCATTTTTTTTTTATTTTGACAGATCACTTTCATAATTATGGGCACGTATGATCGTTGCATAAATTTGTTCGGTTACCTTCAATATGCGGTTCCATTTAAAAATTCAAAATTGACCCTTAATTCTCCTAACTTTGTAGAAATAATTTGTTTGTACAACGCACCATTTAGAAGTTATTCGAGGTGATCAAGTTAGGTGCCCTGTATTTCTTTCATGTATTAATCGATTCTAAAATCGTTGACTATAATCGGCTTCCATTTAATCGCAGTTACATGCATTTGCAATGAGTCACGGCTAAATCGGTCACGTTAGAACATATTTATATTTGCAACCGACGAATTTATGTTAAACCGCAAACAATAACTGCTAACGTAATGAAATTTATCCCCGTCGTTTTCCACGAATGCACTTTAACCGACCGAACAGTTGTAAAATAAGATACCGCGGTGATCTGACCGTGGTAAGTTTAGCCTGTAATAACTATCGAACGGAAGAAAAGTTATTCGTTTTCTATTTTTGCAAGAACTCGTGGCAGGATACGACAGTTTGTTATATGTATTAATGTCACCAGTGTCCATTCATGGAGTTATTTCTGTATTCTTATATAGTCCAGTTTTTCAATACTTATTCGTGAACTTGTAGGGCTGTTCTTCGAAACAGATGTACATACCTTCTCTACACACGTATCAAATTATTCGATTTAAAAAGTAACATTACGTATACCACTATAAATAGAAGTACAGAGTAGTGTACAACATGATTGCGTACTAACCCGACGGTAGTGATGTAATTGACTGGCAATCGAGCCGCAGCAACATGGTTCCGATGAATTCTGTGCTGTAACGATGAAAAGTGAAAAACAGAATTGAAAATGTAGCATTTGCAAGGGTTAACTATTCGTTGCATAATGTAAATCATACGTTCGAATGTAACGTAACATTCTCCTTGGTACGAGCTGAAGAAAATTCATGTTTCTTCAATTTAACCTCAAGTTTTTCTTCATTATACCACCGAGCATCAAGTTCCGCAATTAGAGTGACTCCCACTCTAATTCGGTCACTCTTAAAAAGACGATAACTTTGTGAAAGATGTAAGAATGCTTAGATTTATTGCAGTTAGAGGCCGAAAATGGGGAAAAACATCAATTTCTTCCTTTTTTAAATAATTGCAACGTCGATTTTGATAAAATTTGCAGAATATGTTTAATTGATACAGATCTTCTATGAAACGTGCTTTCTAAATTCTCTGTATAAGCCCACATAAAAAAGTTGCGGAATACATCTTTTATTATTTTCTCTGCAACTCTTCGACAACTTGCAATTTTTCTCAAGAATTTTGGTCAAGTTGTGAAGCACACAGATTGTTTTAACTTCCCAAAAACTTTCAAAGCGTATGCTCCATTATGAAAAAAGTTGTCGCTTTTACAAGTTCTTCTTTCACTTGACAAATAGTAATCCCGAATTAAGAATTGTTCAAAAGTTAGAACATCGGAGAATTTTCGTTCTCGCATATCTTTTCAGACTTCCATTATGTGGTCTACTAATTTGAAATTCCTGTAACTTAGAATTCTAACATTTTTTTTTTTTCTTATCAATGCTTGATCACGCAGATCTTCAAACCTGCAGCTTGGTTGCATTCTTGTCGTACGATGGAAACGTTGCGTCAGTGTTCGCGTAACGCAAAATCGCAAACATTGTGCAATGGATCAATCGGATGTTTGTTTTACAGTTTTTCGGTTCGATAAAATGTAATCTTCGTTGTGGTTAGTCGCGTGGGATGACTAACGCGATGAAGTCACGCTGAACAGCATTAGTACCAAAAATCAAAGTGTCAAAATGAGTAAGTAATGCGGGTGGAACGAAAAGAAGGACGAGCGAGAAAGTGTTTCATCATTTTCCGCGAAGTAGTCCGGTTGATTCACGAATTCCCTCGAATTGTATCCGTAGACAATGCCATATTGACGCGATAACGCGTTGCTGTGGCATACTTTGCACGTGTCGTCTGCATTACATCACTCGGTATTGTATTTTGTACGTCTACGCTCGGGAATCAGTTTTTAAGCGCTTAGTGTACCTCTCTTCGCTTTCGTTAACCCGAGGATACTAATTTTCACCAAATTCTTTATTGTTTTAACGAGTCAGACTCGTCATGAAGATTTTAACAAAGTCTACCAAATATGAATGCTTTTCTTTTGAGATGAAATAAAATTTGATTTGTTTGTAATCAATATTGAAACATTAAAATAAATGTGGCCATACAAAAACTATAAAGTTTCTTTTCTCTTCTACGATATTTTCTGGGATAAAGACGTTTTAATCACTGTAACTGTGAAGAAAATGTTGCGGCAAGGGGTTGAAACACGATATAATTTGAACTGTATTCAGTGGTTTAAACTTTTAAACTAGAACTGTCAAATTCTTGAATTGTGTAAAATTTCCGGAAAAATACCAGAACTATACCATCTAAGAAACAGCACGGACCCGAGGGTTTTTCTTACTTATTGTTAGATCTAACCTTCACTGTACTAATTTCAACAATTTCATTCATTGGTCACCCTATTTTTATCTCTTGTGTAATTAAGCAATTGAAACAAAATCATTTTCGTGCTGCGAATTAGAAAGAATTGCTTCCCAGAATCGCACAGAAACCACGACGATCAGTGCACGTATCTATTACAGAAGATTAACGTTCCTCGGTTAAGAATTCTGGGAAAATGGATGACATCGGATATTTCTATTGAGACGGGGCATTATTTTATTTATGGCGATTGCATTGTAAAGATCGTTAAAAGGGTTGAGTCAATGGAAAGGTCACTTCACTTTCCAACGAGTACGCAACAGTTAAAAAAAGGAAGCCGCGTGTGTTTTCGAGCATAACTCAATTATTTCCACAATTTCCGAGATTCTCTTAATAGTGACGTATACACCAACAAATAATTATGAAATCTTGTATTCGCTTCTCGAGATCGGCAAGATTATTAATGTTGTACTCAAGCTTTATCTTTGATTCCAGTGTTTGAGAATTAATAAAAGAAAATCTGCGGTCGCGTAAAAATCCGTTCTGTAATTATAATCATCGATGCCGTCGGATATGCAGTTAAGCAAACCGCGTGCGGCTGCTTTGAAAGTTTTACGGAATCGCCGTGGATTATGTTGGCTCAACGAGAATCTTCGCAAAAACCTAATCGCGCAATATTCCCGGTTTATTCAGCGGAATTCAACCTTCGCGTGGAACGCGTATCAGAACTTTCAACGTTGATGACTGTAATACGCTTCATGGTGCACTAACCACAAATTGACTTCCTGACATGTTTCAAGGAGGACTCAATCATAACATTGTTCCACTAATTTCGATTACGGTTGTGTTCGTCAACCCAGAGAGCGCTGCGCGTTCTTTCCACTAAAAGACACCCACGAGAAATCATCCACTAAATGAAATTTATCAGCCACTGAAATGAATTTTATCAAATCACTTGATGCTTCACTTTTTTCCAAAATTGTGTGCGTGTTTTTACATCAGTTTCTCGGGATTAATCAAACACAGTTCTGATGAACTTCCAAATTATTGTACTTTTCTCTGTCTGTTCAAATTACTTCAAATTAGTTTCTTAATTATTTTCAAAGAGAAAATACAATTTGTTTTTTTAACGACATGGTAACAGAGCCTTTTAAGAACCGAGTGCTTTCAGCTTAATTATTAGTACGTGCCAGTGCAGAAGTTGCGAATGTTTGAAATTATTCAAACAATTGTGTGATGAACTGAATTTTTTTCCCTGTTTCTTCTAATTAGTTTCGTAATCACTTCAGCACAATCGCAGTCTAGTAATCAATCACATGAAGTCCATGAAAAAACACTTGTCTGCATTATTTTGTACGATTGACGTCGTGTCGCTGAAATAATGCCAGTCGTAAAGCAATGGAGCTGTTCATGAAAAATTCAATTCGCTTCGGTGATAAAACAGCGCGTTGCGGGCATAAACATTTAAACAGCAAAAAATTATTTAAAACGCGCGCGCCATTTGAAATTTGTTTCATTGTATGAGTGTTACGATCTCGAAAATAATGTTGAACGAATAGCCGTGTTTCCATTTTACGTGGTTTATTTTCATATCGAACTCGTTGCAGAAAATTCGAAAGCGATTTGCCGGAATTATATCCGCGGGTTAGGCGGCAACGGCCTTCCATTCAATTACAGTTGCAAAATAGGGCACAATTACCTTTTTAGAGGACTCCGGACGGCTGAATAATTTACTGCATTCCATTAATGTTGATTTGAGAATTTAGAATGACACATGAGAATTTAAAATGACACATGACAATTTTAATTTCGCCGGTTTAAGCGCGTACAATCTATGTACACGGAGAGCTTGAAATCAAATTATAAATACATACATTCGTTGCTGCGGACAACGGCGATCCCGACGGATCGGACGTTTCGAATTGATTATATGTATGTATGTACTTGTTATTTGAAATCGTCCGGCGTTTTTCGGACGGTATTTAATACACATTGTACATCATACGCGCGTGCATGTGCTTGTTTTTACAACGCCGACTGCATTCTATCGGAAAATTTTGCGGCGGAAATGCCCCGGCTAAAACTAGAAAGAACGATAGTGATATCTTTCATATTTTTCTTTTGTATATAAAGTCAAACGCGAACCAGCAATTTATAAATTATTTTTGTTACTGCTTTTGTAACTGCTAACATGGAACTTCATGTGTTACTCGAACATACATACATTTTTATTCAATAAAATAACTACTTGTTTATGCTTGAAACACTACATTCAAAGTTTTCAGATTGTAAGTACTTATCGTTAGTTAATGGCATATTCTTATATTGACGTATCTTTTTTTACATCCTAAAAATTGCAGGGATTATGGTTGGAATAAAATTGTCCAAGTCAAATGAAATTAAACGAATTTGTTAAAATAGTAATAATATTTAAAATCGCTCCGAGTGCAAATGGTTAATTTCCATATATGTATATTTATCGGCTGAAAAGGACGGAATAAAAATAGTGTTTCTGAACTGCAACAGACTGGAGTGAAGTAGAAATTTATTTTCTGTCGTAATATGTTTAGTAGGTTGAAAATAATATACTTCCTTGGAAGGGGTGATTCTCGAAGTGATTCAAAGTCGAGCGAGGTTGTTGAAGAGGTATTAATGAAAAACACGAACCCATCAGAACGCGGCTACAGCGGCTCCCATGAAATGCAACGCGCTGCGCTTGCTCCATGGTCTTTCGTTAATAACTCCTGAACAAAACAGCGGAGAATATTCTTGGAAACCCTTTCAAGGAGGTACAACATTTTTTGGACACCCTGCGTACTGACAACAAACTCACGAAAAATGTTTATGGCGATGGTAACGCACATGTTACGAACAACATAAGAACATTCTTGAAACTGACATAAACAATTTTTATTTTGCATAAAAATCCAGTCTATTGATCGATAAAGTCGCTCGTGTTTTATTTTCAAATTGGCCAGAAATTTGTGCAACTCAGCGATGAAACTTGTGTCAAATCGATGCGAGAGGTGGGGTTGAAGGTCGAAAAGACTGTCCGAGCGCAAAATAGAATATTCCCTTTAAAATTCGTTAATGAGAGTAAACTATACAGCGGATTTGCACAAAGACGCTCAGAGTCTGTTCATAGCGGAAAGGATGGAATTACAAATTTCCTCGTTTAAACGTATAACGTCATTGTCCGCGATCGCGTAAGACTCAAAGGAAAATGTCGCGCGGATCTCCAACAGGGTTACGGGCACAATCGGCCGTATGCAAAAATAATCCAGGCGACTAGACAATGATTTTACGGCGTACGTGCGAATCGTGCCGTCGCGTCGCCGTCCGCGTTCAAAGAACCGTACACGCTTCGCCGGTTCACAGAATCTTGCACAATGAGATGTTTCTTGCGAATGAATCTGCCGTTGATTCGGCTCTCCTACGAACGCTTGCGCGACGCGCGCAACAAAACAACGCAACGTAACCGTGCATGCAGTGATATCCTACACCGATCTCAAAGGATCTGGCATACGATCATAGTAAAATATATTTATTATTACGCCGCGGGTTATATGCATTTATGACAGAAATGAGCAGGTGTAATTTGGAACAGTGCAAATATTAGAAGAATTCAAAAATACTGCTATATTATTTTCAACCTATTAAACATATTACACGACAGAAAATAAATTTCTTCTTCACTCCAGTCTGTTGCAGTTCAGAAACACTATTTGTATTCCGTCGTTTTCAGCCGATAAATGAATGATATGAAATCAATTTTTCCTATTGTTTTTCAAAATTCCGTCCAAATGCAATTTTTTCGACATATTTTTTACACATCATTTACTGAAGTAATTCTTCTAGCCTTACAGAGAAATTGAAGTCGTTTGGTCCATTCATATAAAAGTTGTTCTGATATAAAGCGCGTGGAATCAGTTATGCTCCTTACTGTAGCTCTCGAGAAAAGTTTTCAACGTTTGAATCTCGCGAACATGATCGACCAATAATCGATGTATTTTTGCACATTGTTTCTCTGAAGATCTGACGCGATAACAAGGGTCAATTAGAATTCAACGAATTAGAGCCGGTGCATAAACGGGATTGCTTGAACAAGAAAGCGTCGCTGTGGGGGGGGGGAGAGAGAGAGAGAGAGGGAGAGGATTACTCCCGCGAGATTGAGACTAGAAATACATTCAGGATCAAAGAATCCCTTTGTTTCACGTTGAAATTTCGGTTGTTGAGGTCAATATGGCGTGTCGTGCACGCAGCCATGGACATTTTACTGTGGACGGTTCGTTTGCGACGAAAATGGGAATTGTCCGCTCATAATCAACCATGTACGGTTCAAGGTAGACTCTAAAAGCCGACGTGTCATTATTCAACTTGCACAGACTGCCTCTCATTAATCCATCTCGTTGTCAAAGCTCGTCGAAAAATTCGATTAACTCACGGGAATGGTGCTTCCTGAAACTGTCATTTACTTCGAACAATTCGCAAGTACATAGTATGCAGTCTTAAGAGAAGGACTGTTCGTCCGAACGTTACAAATTCAACTTTCTTCCACGAATAAAATGGAAACTCGTAAATGAATTGGGAATCGCGTAGATTCTCGTTTTGATCAGGTTGTACTCGAAGCTATTCTAACAAAGACTCCTTCCGGCGTAAAAAGCCATTTGTGCTTCCAAAGCACAATTGCTACAGAATAAACTGCAATGTGCTGTCAGCTTATTCAAATCTTTAAAAGAAAAACAGAGATTCTATTTGGCTCCCGTTGCTGATAATTGATGGAAACGATTTTTATTTCGCGTAAAGATCCGCAGCCTATAAAATGACAATTCATTATTCAGTATTGTATTGCGCACAAAACCGCAATGTATGCTGTATAGCCACCTCTCGCGTATTCTGTCTTCCACCGGAAGAAGTACTCATTCTTCGCCTGTGGTCTCGTATAAAAATACATACAGCGTGAAATCGCGCCATTGCTTTCAGTTTCACGCTCCGAACGATTTCTGGTCGAGACGCAGCGCGGCGGCTGCAGTTTGTGTTCCTTTTATCTTAGCGAACGGAATGGTTTCCTGAATAATTCCACGGTGCCGTTCAAGCGCG
Source organism: Lasioglossum baleicum (assembly GCF_051020765.1). Lineage (NCBI taxonomy): Eukaryota > Metazoa > Arthropoda > Insecta > Hymenoptera > Halictidae > Lasioglossum > Lasioglossum baleicum. The sequence continues at coordinate 198,039 of NC_134938.1, read as the reverse complement.
ATGGCACCGCGGTTTCGATTTATAAAATGGTCGCGTGCCAGCCGGCTCTGCGTACACCAGCCCCGGGAAATAATAACGCGGTGCGCGCCGCGATTAATTGCGAAGCTAGAGAGCGCGCACAATGACAATTTCAGTCGCGATAAGGCGAAGCCCAGCGTTTTATACCGTGTATCGACGCCGATAAAGTCGCGTCTGGGGACGTCGCATGCATTCGGTTGCCACTTGATCGACACGCGAAAACCAATGTTTCTTTTTTCTTTTTTTTCGGTCGAAACACCTGCTCGTCGCTTGCTTTATCCGGCCGGCGCTCTTCGCGAAGTAAATCGATGCACAGCGTGCGCTCCTCGTAAATGATTGACACACTTTTTGCGATAAAATATCAGCGAACACACGAAGCACACTCCCGCGTATAACTGGTACATAGCAGCGTGGCACATCCTTCGATTATGGAAGGATCTTTTGTCTTGAAATTGCTATTCACTAATCGACTCTAGAACCACGGAAATAATTGATGCATGAAACAATTGATTGGAGATAGATTTCTATCTCCAATAATCTAGTGTTAATATTATTGTCAATGTATCATCTTGGTGGAACAGATTAGAATTGTACAAATTATTTACGGACCCTATGATAGCTATTTTCCACACAGCCGTTCAAGATAGCGTCGGATGACTTATTTTAAAGGGTGCTCTTTCCAAATGTACTTTAGGTAGAGGAAAAAGTAAAAGATAAGGCCGTTACCGCAACAATTAAATGTTTAATTGAACGCCTAAATAAGAAATCAAATTAATGGAGGGCTAGGATAGTGAAAAATATTAAAACAACGTTTTTGTCTCGAAAACAAAACGATTGGAGTACGATCAGAAGCCATCTTGTCGCTCAAGGGTCGGAAACTCTCCAGGGTTGGTGCTTGCGAGTCGAGGATCGTTTCTCGTCCTTAATTCGATGGGCCATTATATGTATTTTCAACATGCGTAACAAGGTCGTTAGCATCGTTCAGGTTTGCAAGTTAATTATTCGACTTTCTCGAAGAGCGTTTTCAACGACACCGCTGTCCGATTAGATAACGTTCGGTGGTGGTTCGAAAATGATCCGGCTTTGTTCGCTTTCGTCTGTCCGATCTTATCGGACTGCTCTCCGCCATCGTTTCTCATCCAGAAATTTTAATCACGCCATAAATCTCCGGATTCTCGACGGGTTATTGGAACACGTTCCCCCCGTTTCAGTGAAAATTCGATGTATCACGTTCGAACGGTTCCCTTGTGGACGTTTCAAGAACTATTGGGCAATAAGTAACACGCTGAACAGCAGCTTGCGAAATGTTCAATGTGACACGTTTCCGCGATCGCACTTCGCCAAAAGAAGCACGGTGTTTTATAAATTATCGCCGGGGCGGTAATTGCAACATTCAGCTGATCACCGCTCGAACCGATCTTTCAAGTTCTCTTAGATTTTGTTATTCATAGACAGCGGATCTTTGTGCAAAATAAAAATTGTCTGCATCGATTGCAACAGAACAAAATGTTACTTCTTCCCTCAAAAATTTTGATAGATGAGAGAGAGAAATCTGAGAATGGAAGGCATAGTAGCCAGATAAATATTTTTCTTTTTTAATTATCTTGTTGAATTACAACTAACACACCGATGTCCCCAAATCTTTTTAACACGTTCACTGAAAGAACTTCCCTCCGCCTTTTGTTTCACGGAGTTAATCAATTTGGCAAACGAGCGTGTCTCGATTTCGCGCTCTGTTCTTTGCATACACGGCGTGCTTCTATTATCCCTCAATAACAATTAAGAGCAGAGCAAATAGAACGACCATGGGTGCATTGTTGCTGGTTTTCTAATGCCCGACAGAAGCATGCTTTCAATGATTGCGGTTCGTTCTTGTGGATGACTCACCATCGGACGAGACAAAGAAGTTGTACAATCGATCTTACTCTCTCGCCTAACAGTTTCCTTTAACACGTCTATTGATACTTAGATAAGAGAACGTAAATATGTTTATAACTGTTTTGTTCTCCCCACAGTCCACTATCGTTGTCACATAAAATGGGCGCACGTTCCGTAAGAAGAAATTGGATGCGCATTGATAACCAGCAAAAGTGGAGCAACGAATTCTCGTGTGTGTCGCGGTTCTTCCTTTCAACTATCTACTTCCTGCTAACATATTTTCTAATCGCGCTAATTCGATGGAAACATGTCTGCATCGTTCGAACTTAACGGGACTCGAGGCTCGTCGTGTTTATTCAATTCTGTACGGGATTGTCATTAATTAACCTCGAGATTATAATTAGAAGGACTGTTTACTGGAACGGTATCATTTTTTCTCGATTCGATTACGTGTGTCTAGTTACGAATGTATGACATACTAATTTATTCGTTCGTTAAAGTTTTTCAATGTTGCAGGATTTTTATTGCAGCCGAATTGTATACATTTTAATTCTTGATAAGGTGGTCAGGTTTATGGATTGTGTAACACATTTTTTATCCAGAGATAAGTACGTAGTGCGTTTATATCTTTAAACTTATATCGTCCTTTCATTTGGTAACAAAGTACAGAATCACACCAATCAAAAAGACAGCGAGTTTTATGCATTTATGACAAAAATGAACAGATGTAATTTGGAACAGTAAAAACATTAGCAGAATTTAAAAGTACGCTTGTACAATTTCGAACCGACTGCAATTCTGGTAAAACAATTTTATAATGCATAAAGATCCACTGTCTTAATTATAAGAGAGTTTATTGATTATTTACGAGCAACAAGAAAATAATCTCCATCACTTTTGCACATTTATTCCATCTGACAAATAATTACTAGACTGCTGATTGTTCTGCAAAGTGAAAATATAAGTTTAAAACGTGTTTCTCCTTCCAATAATCTTAATAGTTGGACGTAATATAAAAATATTCTTAACCCTTCTCAAAGATCCAAGCATAACATTTAATCCATTTTTGCTTTACACTTTAAACCAGCAAATTCAATTTCAATCACAGCGTTTTAAAGAACTGTACAATTTCACAACGCAGCCGGAAAGAGGCCAATTATTTCCAGAACACCTACCAATTTTCGTCACAAATGCATAAAACCCGGAGTCTATGAATGAATTTCCACGGCTACTGAAAGATGAAATTCCTCGAACCGGAAGACGCGTTGTTCTAGCTTTCGGACAGCAGTGGTGTATGCATCCACTCGAACATCGGCGAATCAATATCCTTTCCGCGTCGCGACTGTGAGCGGGAGCGTTCGCGTACGGAGCGTGGACTCGCCTTAAGGGGAAGGATCGAGTTGTCAGCGATCGCAATCGTCACGGTTATATGTATACGCGCAGATCTCTCGCAACAATAACTGTTACCGACCTACATAGTTAGGCGCCGTGAAACAGGGCGTAAACTTGCACGGCGAAAAATTAATGCTGGCCAGAGCGTAATCGCGGGACGATTACTGTCTGGCCGGACGTCGCGTCGCTGTTGAATTGCGACGAGCGCGCGATGTGACATTTTCACGGAAACCCTGTCCATTATCCTTAATGTAGCCGTTTCGTCGAAAACTAGACGGGGAAAAGTCGCTTTTTTCCCCGCGGTCTCCCCTCTCTCTCTCTCTCTCTCTCTCTCTCTCTCTCTCTCTCTCTCTCTCTCTCTCTCTCCTCTTCTCTCTTTTGTCTCTTATTTTTTCGTTCCCCTCTGGCTAACTAAGAAACGTACAAACGACTGCGAGGGACGATTCCGCAGGGCCAGGAATGCGCATTATTATCTGAACGCCAACGGGGGAAGGTATTAGAGCCGCTCGAGTACTTGAAACATTCGAGCTGTGTATGCAACTTACCGTATCGAACCGCTGCTGCGCTGGGGAAATTCTCTCGCGTTCCGATTGCTCGAAATTAACCGATTTGTTTGTTGCTTAATCGTTGAAATAGGGTAAATGTACCTGTTACTGCGGTATTTTTTTACCAATGAGATTTAAATACGTAAAAATAAATATTTTGCCATGAATCAATTTGTACAATTCAATGAGAATGTATTCTAGTTGACGAGGCAAACAAAATTGTCAGTCATTCTCGTATTTTTAGAATCTCAGGATATGAAAAAACATTCTTTATTTTCACGAACAGGAGTAAGGTAAAAATAAGATTATTTTTCTTCTATCTCGATCACCAAAGCACTGTTGTTCACATGATTGTACATTCTTTATACTGCTTTGAATTACATAGGGAAAAGTGTCATTATTATTTGGATACTTACTTCGATGCAATGCAAACCTAAAAAGAAACTTCTCTCGCCTTTTTAATAAAGAACTACAACGTACATTAAAGTACTCAGCATTACGTATATTAAAAAATGAAGGAGGAGCTCATTACTGCGGTACAAAAATCACGAGGAATGAAGAATTTCAGAAATAAAAAAGAAGATAAACTGAGAAAGACAAAGGAGTTTACATCGTAACTGCAATGGGGTACGCAGTAATTGGTACATGTCTCTTTTTCGTCCGCAGCAATACGTACAAAATGTAAAATTGATAGATTTTATTATTAAATATTTGCTTACGTCGCGTTAGGTTCTGAGGGCCACCAATTTATTTTTTGTATTCAGAACACATTGTTCCTTATATATTATTATTTCATGATAAATTAGGAATAATATTAAAACGAGTGTTCCCCTTTTTTTATCGATCGTATAATTGTTAATAAAAGATGTAATGATGCTCTCGGCGCACTGGTTCGATCTAATTTTACTTCAAAGCAATTTTGCAATTTCAATTAAATTTTCGAGGTTTCGATCTATGGTTAGATCATTTTCAAGAAAAATAATAATGTTTAATTTACTGATGTGTTAATAGTCGATACCAGTTTTTCTGTTTAGTAATTCACAGACGCAGTTATTATTTTTCATTGAAAATGATACAATAAACATAGATCGAAACGGCGAAAATTTCATTCAAATTGCAAAATTATTTTGAAGTGAAATTAGAAATAACCAGTGCGCCGAGAGCATCATTACATCTTTTATTAAAATGAGTATAATACTTTAATGAAAATAATAAAATGAAAAGCACGCGATACCTTCGACATCCTTACGGATACCGTAATATGTACCAAAATACCGGTATGATGTCATATCGCTATATGCGCCAAAGAACCGGTATGTTTACCGGTATTTCCCTATTTACCGGTTTCTCCACGATTCTAATAAAATTTATTGTAATTCACAGAGTATTTTCAAGCACAGATTTAGAACCAGTAATATTTTATCATGTACATTATGTTGACTTATACGGAAGGATATCAACGTATCGGTCGGTGTAATATTTTATTGAGTTAGTCACAATGCACGCCCACGGGGAATTATAAATTAGCGTGACACGGTGGAAGTTTTGGGAAACAGTAACTTACAATTTAGTTTGCAGAGAATCCTGTTTAAACAAGAGAGTGAAACGCAACATACACGATAATTCACAGTTCGCAAATCCGTGGAATTACAAATTTTTTCGTTGCAGTCTGCTCTTCGAAAGAAACGAGCCCAGGTACACTAATGATGATAATAGCTGTCCACCCCATCCCAGTTATGTACTTCAGACTTGCAGCAAATGCGTTACAAGAGTGTGGCAGACAGCTACTGTATTTATCGTTGTATCTCTTGTTTCCTTTTTCGAAGAACAAACGATAATTGAGTTTCTGCTATCACGAGTGGATTCTGCATTTTGTGGCGATGCACTTGCTGTAATGAAGCTTTCCAGCTTGAGTGACAAAAACCGTGGACACGTTCAATTTTATTATTGCGTATCAACCTTTGACTGGACCTTAATGTACTTGGAAAATGCACTGACTCGATTGAATTAGTATTAGATTTATATTTCATATTTGTCTCTCTCTCTCTCTCTCTCTCTCTCTTAAAATGGTTGGACTTTAATGCAGTTGAAAAATGCACTGATTCAGTTAAATTAGTATTACATTTATATTTCATATTTGTCTCTATATCTCTCTCTCTCTCAAAATGGTTGGACTTTAATGTACTTGGAAAATGCACTGACTCGATTAAATTAGTATTAGATTTATATTTTATATTTGTCTCTATCTCTCTCTCAAAATGGTTGGACTTTAATGCAGTTGAAAAATGCACTGACTCAGTTAAATTGTATTTAGTATTGTATTTATACTTCATATTCATATCTATTAAAATGTTAAATAGAAACGCAGTTAAATTCAGAAATGACTGTGTCATTAATAACTACAAATTAAATAATTATTAGCATAAATTTGAGCAGAGCCTCATCGGCCCCAATAGTTTATTTCAGGATTAAAGTAAAGTACGCGAGCTTGGTTTCTATTAGAAGATTGAATGTGTATGTAGGTATATTTAAACTCTCGTTGAAATAGACTCGTGGTTGATCTGCACCGATAATAACTTCCATCATGCGCAGGACCGATCGATTGTCTCGGCGGAATCGATAGCAATAAATATTTAATTCCACATAATGGCCGGAAGAAATTGAATCGCTTATTGAACGTTTCTTTAGAGGGCAAAATTACGCGATCGATTAAAAGCTCCGGCTTTTTATTAACGACACCAGAATATTGCTTTTTCCTAGAATTGTACTTGTTAATATCCGATTTCTACATAGATTACGCTTGAAAGCTAATATAGTTCACGATTTTGTGACAGCTATGATATTTGTCATGGTTCATATTTTTTATATGTTTACGTGTTCATTTCCATCCATTTTCGGGCTGATATTAGTAAAACCTTTTATTTGAACGAAACAGAAAAATATGGAGGAACGGACGATGCATCGAGCGGGAATCATAATACAACGTAAAAAAAGCTATCTCTTTCCTCACGGTCGTAAAATCTCCATTAGCGACGACGTGTAATGTTGGAATTCGGTTCTCGGTTCGGTTTTGCCATTGTTGGTGACGTAACAGCACGTATCTTAATGGACCGACGTGAAAAACGTCATTAAACATTCCGGAGAGTATGGATTCTAAAATATGGACTCGGAAACAATTAATATACATCTTGTGACACCAATCGTTCGTATTTACAGTAAAAAATTCAAAGTAAACTAAAACTGATCAATTTTTCTGTGGAACACTTTAGTCGGTGTACAAAGTATTCGTACACATTAAAACGAATTACTTTTTCCAAATTGGACCCAACAGCTTGAGTTTCTTTTCAGCTGCTGAGTCCACTTTTGAAAAATTTATTCCTTTTTAAGAGATGTACGAATACATACTTTGTACACCGACTGTACATTTTTAACTTGTGGATGACCACACTAGAATCATTAAATTTTATTGAGGCTTAAGTTTATGTTAAGAGTATGTTTAATTCATTGATTGAGGCATTTTTGTAATTATTACATTACATTTAACCTTAAATTTGTATAAGCTGTTGGCTGTTTACATGAAAAACGGTTAAATTGATTAATAATTTATATCTTCTAAACGCATAGGCTTTTAAAAAAAATTTTTTTTAATATTGCATTGTCAACCAGTTCTGAGCTATGTTTAAAATTTCAGGTCTCTAAGGTCATCGGGAAGTTAGTTTAAAATCAATTGCAAAATTTGTACCGAACAAATAAACAGACAGACAGACAGACAGACAGACAAGAAAGCGAACTAATAAAAACGTGGTAAAATGCACAAGCAAGTAAACTCAAACGATTAAATTCTATTGTCAATTTTATATTTTTAATTTGTTGAAGATCGTCACACATTAAAAAGTGCACAGGCGAGTAAAGTGGAACTATTAAATTCCATAGAATCTTGAATTTTTAATTTGTTGTCCACGTTCATGTATTAAAAATGCACGCAGTCTGAAAATCCACGACGGTTCACCCACTCGCGATTCTTTATGAAAAATTCATTACGGCATGGAAATTTATTAGTCACCTGAAACGTCGTCGCAGAGGAAGCCGTAACAGTGGGAATTAATAAAGAAGATTGGAGCAGCCATTCTTTATGCACGTGTGTCGCACTCGCGTGTTCTACTTCAGGAAAAACGATAGAACACGTGTGAGATTCGGTTGAACGTATCTCTCCCGTGCGGATAGGAGAGAATAAATATTCGTACCAGTTGCTCAGTGCAAAATAAGTAGTTCCCGGAACGGAGGCTGTTTTTTTTCCTGTTGACGCGTTCATTGCCGTGCCGGTCACCGGTGCCCGGCGACGCCATTGTCAACTGGAGTACCTGATTAAAGGAAAAAACAATTACGCTTGCAATCGCTTCGACGGTACTAATTACACCGTGGAGTTTTCTGCATTTACTGTAAACTTAATAGACAGTGGATTTTATGCATTTATGACAAAAATGAGAATAGGTGTAATTGAAGACATCAAACGAATTTAAAAATAGTAGTTTCGAAAATAAATTTCTATATCGCTCCCGGTTGTTGCAATTCAGTTAGAAAATGTTTATTTTGCATAAAGATGCGCGCCGTCTGCTCATCAAGTATACAGGGGAACGTAAAGAATAACAGAAATTAATTTATTTTGATAGTACTTGCCAGCGAAAGAAATCGTTTTCTTCTATTTTTTACGAAATTGGAGGAATTCTCGTGAAAGTCCACAGGTCACAGGTTCGATTTTCAATCGTTTTATATGTCATTGTTACAAGAAGTTTCTCCTGAAATTTACTTTTTAATATACAATTAATATTTAAATTTCACTTCAATAGAATGTAGTCTGCGTATTTGATGCATTTATGACAAAATTAGGTAGGTGTAAAATTTAAAACAGAGTCTACCATGATTGGAGGAGATATCAATACATTATTTTCAATTGATTGAAACGATAAAGAAATAGGGGTCGTCACGTGTGACTCTTGTTTCTTGAAAATGATACACACAATGTTTACTTTGCGTAAAGATCCGCAGCCTAGTCATTATAGTTTCTGCATAATACGAAACTGGCACAGTAGAGACAACGTAACAGTTACCTACTTGCAAAAAGGCACTATGCATTTTTTCACCTTGCGCAACTAGACCTTCGACGCCAACATATTTTCTCGATTTGCAGATTCTATAAATAATGCGATGCGAATTTTACTCGGATAAAAGCCTATCTAACGACTAGACTGTCCGCCAAACACGTAAAATTTTATATTAAAATATTGTTTTATTGTTACACTATGCACATAATCCCGCGAGACATGATTATTTATGAATTATATTCAGATTTAAAATTTTAATCATTACATACTGACTACTGAGAGACTTATTAAAGAAACTGTCAGCTGTGAGTCAGACTTAGAAAAAGTGGGAAACCAGCGCAGCGTCGTAGGTAATATGTTACTAAAAACCTCCTGCACGAGTATTATGCAATGCTAATTTCTAAAACTCTCATTTACGGTTCAAATATTTCGTATCTGAATGAAGAACTCGGAAGAAAATCACAGTTGTACAGCTGTTCACTTAGTTGCAGAAAACACTAGTTTAAAGCAATATGTCAATTTTCGTATAACAATAATAATCTCAAGCACAAAGGAAAATAAAACTGAGCAACTTCAAATAAATTGATATGAGAAAATTGGATTTGCGCCGATTGGCTTCGGAGCATTTCAAATATTCTTTCAATCAGATTGAATCGAAGTCGATCTTGATGTTGTAGGAGGGTAACTTCACATAAGTCAGTGTTGAAACAATGTCTTTATTTAACCAAGTATGTACTTTCATAACGGCGCGTGCTCGACGGCGAGATTCAGCCCTCTTTATAGTGAAACACAGTCACCGAAATCGACCAATCACAGATCGGTTTTTGGCGGTTGCCGCACCACGGTGACGGGATCGACGGTCTTCCCGTGAAACCGTCGGATCCTTTGGTCGGCACCTACGTCGCGTCGCGTACAGAGGCGGCGCGGTGTGTCGCCGCCGCGTGCCGCTCTCGTACACAGTACATACACAGACACACACACACCCGTGCGTGTCCCTACAATGTGGAAGTTTATTCGTAACGTAACAATTACGCCATCGTATTCTTCTGAATTTTAATTACGAATTACAGTTGATTTCTGCGTTACAACGAAGATATTCCCGTGTTTCTCGCGATAATGATTTACAGCGGATCTAAAATTCTAGCAGTTTCGCACGATTAAAATTGACAATGATTTCCGGCTTGGCAAAGGTTAACGCCTTCGGGATAGTCTTCAACGTTTTATCGGCGGTCTGACCCAGGTGCCGTTGTTTTTTCATGTTAATCCGCGGAACGTTTGCATATGCACGACGGGGATCGCGTTTCGTTGAAAAGCGAACACGCTGTCACGTGTAATAACGAGAATTTGAATGGACTTGTCCGCGTGTACCTTGCCACTAGTGTGCTCCGGAGCATGGCCTGGTCGATAATCTGACTTCACTTCCGTAATAGGAGGTAATAAGTGTCTAATTTACACCGAAGACCCCCCGTAACAATACGTCACGGTGATGGTAAATCAATGGCGCGTGACCCAATTCTGCGTGCTATATGTGGAGCGTTCCGGAAAGAAACGACAATATTCTCCGAACAGATTCAATTCAATGGTGCTCTTACTTATCGGATCCGGCAGTCTTGATCCAAGTCGGATCCTCCGTGCTTCGACATACAGTCAGAGTTCGGCAAAAATTTTATTTAAATAACAATTTCGAATAAAGTGGGTTTAAAACCCACTTGGAAAAAAACCCACTTTATTCGAAATCTTTATTTAAATAAAATTTTTGCCCAACTCTGTGTCGCGCCATAGAAGTTTTCACTTCGGTCGTGTCCGGTCTTATGTGCGCGCAGTATTATTTTTGCGGGCAAACAATAATTCGAGGAACGTTCGTTCCCATGAGAAAGTTCCCTCGTTACTCGTAATCGCCGCTTTATTTTTGTTACTTTTCGCTTGCTGCCAGGGATTTCACGTGAAATGTTGTCCAACTCTGTCCATAAATTGCGGATATATCTCGTGACTATAACTTTGACCGTGTTCCTCGGCGAATTTCGTTCTTGACCGTATCCTTGAGCCAACAACGTTCGTGAATTTCGATCTTGACCGTCACTCCGACCGACAGACTCTTATGCATCTTGGTCTTGACGTAACCGAATCTCTTAGGAATTTTTGTGTTTTCGTAACCTAATCTCTCCAGAATTTACGTCTCGCTCGCAGCTGAATCCCTAAAAAATATTCTCGTATCCGGTCCGCATTCATTTCGGTACAGACTTCGTCCCAGCTGATGGAACTCTGAGGTAATTTATATTTGTGGAACTTGTATTTGTTTTTAATTAAAAAATAAGAAATTAAATAGAGGAAGAACTATAAATACATATAAAAACCCGTTCCATTTATATTTTTCCTTCTCTAATGTCAAGTCACACTCGACAAAGGAGTGCAAAGGGTTAAGTTTTAATTACTTGCATAATTACAATCTCAATAGTGTAAATTTAGTGTTTGAAGCATAAATGAAGATGTCGACTACACTAGCAAATATTTATTTTTGATTGTAGCTGTTATATATATATATATATATATATATATATATATATATATATATATATATATATATATATATATATATTAAAGGTTGACTTTCAAAATGGACTTTAAGAATGTAATGTTTAGACAGCGGGTCTTTATACAAAATAAAAATGTTCTACCCGATTTGCAATCAACTGGAGCGACATAGAAATTTATTTTCTCTCTTAATATGTTGAATGGGTTGAAAATAATTGTGTAACAGGTGTATAGAGATGATGTATCGAATTATTTAAATCCACAAATACATAGTTATATCCTCAATAGTTGCACATTAAATAACGATTAGCATAACGCGGCCCCAATAGTTCACTCGGGGGTTAATGTTTCGTGCCGATGGATGACGTTGATAAAGCCAAGTGGAAATCGAGAGAATTTTCAGAACGTCGCGTCGGTGATAGTTGAATCAGCTGTACGATCGACAGTTACGTTGTCACGGTTTGCTTTTTCTCTGTTTCTGTCGGATACATACATTGTTTTAACAAGCAATAAACACGAGCCCGCATCACGCGACTCGATGGTATCGATTCAAAGTGCATCGACACAGTCTTATGCAATAGCAATCGCAATTGCAGCAGCACGTAGGTATATCGTTGTGCATCCTAATTTACGTACCCGTTTCTCCACTGAAAATAGATAAGAGAGCGTTGGAGTCGTCATATACACGGATGAATTTTCAAAAGTCATGCTCCGCGTGCTAGGCGCGTTTTAGAATTGCAAACGAGAACCTTGGGCGTGAACCATTTCCATTTGAAAGAGTTGTGCTTCTCACTTTCTACGACCTTTTTGTCTGTGGATGCTCGATCGTTCCATAAAATCGTTTGAAAAGACAATGGCTGATCAATTACGTTGAATATGAAACTACATAAAACATTGACGCGAGACAGTATTAATCCAGCGAACAACACTTTGTTGTTTTTAATTATATTTTTATGAAATCTCGATGAATACATTCGTGACATTTTTCTGAGTGAAACGAGACCAAACACGATACAATTCGGAGCATGTTTGCTTGTTCACTGGAAGATAGGTAATATATTGTAGAATCAATTATCAGCATACAATATATGTAGAACAGAACTACAGAAATATATACATATATTAAATCTTCACCTACGTGTGGAATGAACCGTTTTCGTCTGAAACGTCGGTTCGGATAATCGAGGTTCTAATGAATCGTTAATTGAACAAGGAAATATGCTCTGAATCCTGTCGTGTTTGGTCCCTTATTAAGCAGAAAAGTATCAGGAACATGTTGGCAAATGGTCTATAAAAAAATAATCAAAAACAGAAAGGTGTCAAAAAGAAAAATTGAAAAGAAAAGCTGAACGAATACAATCTTTTATTCAAGAAGGACATGTTTTGTTCATCTGTCCTTTACATATTTTTTGTGTAGGATAAAATCCACTGTAAATAAATAGAACGTGCAAAAAATGGAGTCCTTATCGATTAATTTGGCGTGTAAGAAGAGTCGATGTTTCAGAAGAATCACAGTCGTCGCTTGTAACGTTCGTGTAACTATTACCGCCAAATTCTGCGAACAGTTCTGCAATTATTGGCCGACACGAACCGGAGAAAACCTCGTTACGCTTTCTAAATCGCTTTTTCGACGTTGATTTTTACGACTCCTCTTCTGCTCCGCGCCTCCTGTGGCTAATGAGCGATTCATGTATCGTGTTTAATATCGTTTATTATCGATCTCACACACTGAAATTCCTCCAGCGTCACGTTCCGGCTACATACATTTTCATGAGCTTTCAAATCCAATGAAAATTCATCTTTACATATTCCTTTTGTACGCACAATAACCGACAAAATAACCGCACGTAATAAACAACTTTTATTGCGGATTCATTTTTCCTTGTGATATGTCGGTTCCACTATCTTCTCATTCTCGCATCCTACTTTTCTTTTTTCTTCTTTAAATGATTTACCAGGATATTACACGACTGGCTGATCTACGGTGCTCCCAATGAAAATTGATTTACCGAGACGGCAGCAAACACGAAAGTCTATTACTCGACTTCTCTTGTCCTGTTTATCAACGGGCCTGATAGCGTACCAACACTTTTCCTCGTGAAAATATCACTTCTCTGTGGATTCCTCTTCGAATTTCTTTCTAAATCGGCAAATCGAAAATTCTGTACGCTTTATTATTCTGAAACACAGTGAACCACAGTACATATGTAGTATTCGGACACGTTTAAAAGGACGATAACTTTTTTAATACCAGATCATACGACTTGGATATTTCTTGAGAAGTTAGAGCAATTAGTTTACTATGCAAGACGTAAAAAATTTTTTGAAAAATTGCAATCGATAGGGATTACAGAGGAAATGCTAGAAGTTGTTGTTTACAACTTTTTTATGGGGACCTAAAAAAGTTAATATAGAATGCAATTATTCTAGGTCAGAAGAAATGTTAAATTTTCATTTATAATTTTCAATAAAAGTAAGTTATATGTATGCATTCATGCACGATCGATTCACACAGTTCTTAGTTTGCATAGAAATCCGCAGTCTAATGATAAATACTTGAAAAATATTCGTTGACATGAGACATATGACGTGTATGACATTCTACTAAATACACTATTCAGCAAAATTAAATGATTACTACATTATTAGACGGTGGATCTCTATGCAAAACATACAAGCCAAATAGAATTTTCTTTCGCCTTTTAATTATCTTGTTATGCTGAAAACGTGTTACACTTTTGTTAACACTAAAGTACATTTGCGATTGTTCGACACGGTTTTATTGTACTTTAAACAAAGACCGTGCTGTTGGCATAAAAATATCTCTCGATTGTCGGGCTTGTACCTCGTGTGTGATCAACGTGTGTGTCGAATGTAGGTTTCTAATGTGTGTTCGGTGCGTGTGTAGTATGTGTGTCTATATGTAGTCTGCGTTTAGTGTGTTTAGAAACGATGTATGTAGTATGTAGTATGTCTCCGCTGCCTTATCATTTGTACTTTGAGTTATTCTAATGCCGACGACACACTTTTCATTGAGAATACAATAACACCGCGACAAAGTTGCGGATCAACTGTTGAGAAATCATCATGAAAAGGAATCTTTCTTTAAATAATTCTCTTTATACAATCGCATCGACGCGACGCACCCATTTATGGTACCCATATGAATTAAAATTCATACCCATGAAATTTAAAAAATCATAGAGAATGTTTAATTTTCGAGTTAAAATAGCTCCGAGTGCAAAGGGTTAGAAGATGAACAATTTTTCGGTCACGATTTTGAATTTTTTAAAACTGTAGCAATCGAAAATTTTTATTTTGCATGGAGATCCGCATTTTTCAATTTCGTTGAGCATTTTGCAAGATATTATCCCGTATCAGTGTTTTATTCTTGACTTCTTCCAATTTGTATCATGACGCACAGAGGCAAGACTGCGATTAAACAAGTTTGAATCATACACGAGGTATGTTCTGTTGCGAATTTATAATCCTCGGCTTAAGACAAAGAGCGTAAACCTCGCTCCGCAGCGAGAACCCAGAAAACACCTTGTTTTTTCCAAGTGGTTCGTAAAATAATCATCAACGAAGAGAGATAAGATGATAAGAGCTACAACAACAATGTGCACACTTCGCCTGCGGTTGTATTAGTCACCTACGAATAAAATTAATCTCAGATAGCCGGGGAACGTACGCGTAATCTCGAATTGTTAAAAACTAATTTCCGGAGGTGGACATCGAATAAAAATTTATCTTCTCACGTTATTTTTCTGCACTCGAATCAACGAAAATGAACGAAAAATGATAAGACCTTTTCTGTTGCGTTTGATAAACACGTAAATTTCACATTTTTAAAATTTTTTAGGCATACATTCTTGTAATTGTTGATAAAAATTATCGTATAAAGTACGCAATCATTTGCACGTTACGTAGAGTGCAAATGTATTTTCTCTATTTATGTCTCTATTTACTTCTCTTTTAATTTTGTCTAATAGTATTCGCTATCACGCGCGTGTCGTAAAATTTACATTTTATTCTTAATTCGACAAATAATCATTTCACTTTATTTGGACGATATCAAACGTACATTGGCTGCGACAAAATGTTTGTCAAATTTATGTCTCTCTACACGTTCATGAAATTAATAAAATACTTCGTGGAGATTGACGAAAGAGGAAATTGTGGTTTAGTAGGAAATGTAAGTAAGTTTGAATAGAATGGTGAGCAGAGAAAAAATGTGGGTCGTACATGCGATAATTAACGCACTACATCTGATCGCTGTAACTCTGTGTTTGTCGATTTGTATTTGTCAGTAGGCGATAATGGCGGAGATCGATTGTGTCGGAGTCAACGGGAGAAAGTTTCGTCATTAAATACATCGACGCCGTTTGATGCAATTAGCAGTTGAATAGCCTGTGTGCCCTCTTCCATTGACGATCACTGTTTACGGAACATAAAGTATCGTACAGTCAGACCACCCCTTTTAATTACGGCATAGGTATAATTAGAGTCATTGTTTCGAGGCGCACGGGTTCGTATCAATATATAAAAATATCTCTCGAGTGACAGCTTTTCTCCCGCGGAGAAGCGAGCACGGAAAATTACCAATCGCGAAGGGAAATGTTTTTCTGATCGATTCTACGCGAAAAACCGTTCCCCGTTTCGTCCGACACGCGGGAAAAATCATTACACCCCCCCCCCCTTTATTGCCCGAAAGCACTCGCGCTGGTACAGTTAGTGCAACACTAGATCCGCCGAGCGGTAACAGAGGCACACGTGGTGCTTTATACGATTGATCTCCCACTAACAGCTGTTACGTATTTTATAAAAGAACGCTGCTTTTTTACAACCCCATAATTTTAGAAGCTTATGATTTTTAGAATCTTACGATTTCTAGAATCTTATGATTTTAGAATCTTACGATTTATAAAATCTTATCATGAATAGACTGCAGATTTTATGCATTTATGACGAAAATGACTAGGTGAAATCATGCGAGAATCATCCCGGGCTCGTGTAAAGCCTCTATGTACCACCGTCAATGTCTTCGGTCAGATTTTTCAGAATAATTTCTGTATCGTGTGGAATGATGGAAGAACGGAGAGACCTCGATCTTCCAAAATTCCTCGAATTCGAGCTCTGCTCCGCGTACGCTCAAACAATTTTCCCGAGGATTAAAGTCGAGACATTTTTCCGGCGAAGCACGCGAAAGCAACAAGTAAAACATGAATCATACCCCCGTTGGATATCACGATGATATTTTATCTCTCCGATCGATGGTTATTATTAGACTGCGGATATACATTTCTTCCTTCTCCTAATAATTTTCACACGTTACAAACAATATAACCGTATTCGTAGACTCGTCCGATATTTTCACTATTTTCTTCATAGACGCATAAAATCCGCAGTCTAGTTAATACCCAATTGCGCTGATATTTAATCAACAGTGCCGAGGCAGGAATGCGAGCATAGGGTGAACAAAAAGTCCCCCGGTATCGCCAAAACAATTACGTTATTTTAGTCCAGCGTATATGTATAACTCATCTCGACGGATAACGGACTTATCGAATATTGTATTCGATAAAAATTGGTTAGGCGTATAGCTGGCCTGACCTCGCGGATTCACGCACGCACACAAATATGCGCTAAAGTTAATCAAACAGTACTTCAGATAACGAAACAGGCAGTAAAACGCAGAAACTTCTGTGCGGTTGGTAATTCGTCTTGCATCCGAATGCAATAAAGATATGTATTATACAATCGTTGTAATCTGTTCGTTGATTTGTTGACGTTGACGCGATAAAATGTTATGGTTGCCTTGCATTGCGAACCGGAGTCGCTAGATTAACGCTTTGTGTGTCCCTACTCTACCTTCCCCTTCCAGTGTCGCCAGAAATGACCAAAACTGGTTTTACCTCTCCTCCTTTTTCCCTTCCACTATTCCATTCCAGCACCATGGGCATACTCCAACATCCCCCACTAACAAGTAACACTACCCAACTAATACTCACTGATTTGAACGAAATTTAACGTACTTATTAAATACTGAAAAATATTAAATACGTTTTTCTTTGTTTCGGCTAAGTTTTGCAAACGATTACAACGCTAGTCACTCTGACTACAGGTATTTCCACTGGAAGTTATATCCGGACTAACTTCGAGCAGAATCGTTAGACAGTGGTACCTGACCGCATTTGGTCATCCAACTATCGGTCGTCGCAGAGATGTTCACTTGCAGAGGACAGTAGAACTGTTTCATTTTCCCAGCGAAGTTTACCCCTCGAGATCAAAGAGACACAATGCTAAAAAATCAATGTGCGGTAGAACTTTCTTTTATCCGAACCATTATTGTCAGAACACGCTACACAAGAAAAAGAGAAGAATGGAGTTTTTCGTACAAGTCTCTTCTTGACAAATGTTTATCAAAAATAGAAACTATGAGTAACAGACTTGCGTCAGTACATTTTCAAACATTGACTTCCTCGACAGCTTAAACATCGTTGTCGTAGAATAAATGTCGTTGAATAAATGTCGTTGAATACTAATTTACCGAAAGTAGCTAGATTACCGAGTAAAGCAGGAAACTTCATAATCCAGTAGCTAACTATCGTTATGAAGGGGGTAGACACTTCCAGGATTGCAAGGGTGCGGGATGCGCCTTCTCATTTCTCGATGATGCAAAGATGCAATCGCCCTCGAAAGTCCTATTTTTACGTTGATGAAGTTTAATTTGCATTAATCGGCAGCATGCTGTCGCAGCTTTATGAAAATAGCTATACATATGCGCAGCTTTATGCTTCTGAATAATGCAAATTACGTCTGGTTAACGTAAAAATAGGACTTTTCACGGGGATTGCGGCCTGACTGATAGTTTATCTAGCGCTTTTGACTACTTAAAAACCGCATCTTTGCATTATCGAGAAACGAGAAGGCGCATCCCGCACCCTTGCAATCCTGGAAACGAGAATTAAGGGCACAGGCTTGATTTCCTTAAAATCAGGAGCAACGGGACCACGTTCGTCCAAGATAAAGAGAAAAACAGATAGTTCTTTCGCAATATCGAAAGTTTCGTTCTTCCTCTAACGTCACTTGCTCCTGGGAGCAATCCGGAGCGCTTCCGAAAACAAAGAACAGTTGTTGACCGTGCTTGTCCTAATGTAAAGCCAGAATCATTTCTGCTACTCGTGGTTACAGTTTCCTGCATATCCTAAAGCAATTAAGGCCACAGGCTTGGTTTCTTTGGAATCGAGTACAACGGAACCACGTTCGTCCAAGATAAAGAGAAAACTAGACAGATAGTCCTTTCGCAATGTCGAAAGTTTCGTGCTTCGTCTGACGTCACTTGCCCCTGGGAATAATACGGAGCGCTCCCAAGAGCAAAAACTACTCGTCGGCCACGCCTACGCTACAATAGAGAAATTAACATTGAATTTACGGTCACGGACACGTGTATCGGCGCAGGTTGCTTTTAATTATACTGGGTGAACAATGTAACTTGACCACCTGGAACAGCTCACTTATTTTCGATGATAAGATAAAATGTAACAGGAGATTATTAAGTAACAGCAAGCGACAAGGTTACTCGAGAATGTGTTTTGCGATTTGAAGGTCACCGATGTGTGTTTGAACGAGAGTGTTTATGTATACTTGAAATATTTCGATCATCGTGGCGTAATGGCTGAAATCCTGGCTAATTCAATGACCTCCAATAACATAACATTTGCACATACTTAATTATTACTTAACGTTGAGAAAAATTTGTTGCTTGTCATAACATTTGCCTTTTCATAATAATGTTTTCTTGAACATTCTTTCGTGTCATCAGAAAACCATTTAGCTCCCGTGTCTTGCAATTGATGCACGATCACAGATCACCCTTAGAGGTATGTGTACTCCTGTTTGCGTAGAAACCAAGGGCAACATAACCACGCCCACTCAAAGAAGCCTACACAGAGAAAACGAGTGGAAGCTGATCTTGTTGCGAAGCTCTTTCCTCCGTCAATGTCATTTGCTCCCAGCGGCGATTCAAAGTGCTCCCAAGAGCAAAGAGCGTTTGTTATCCATCTAGAAGTGAGCAAACATCTCGGATAGAATTTCCAACATAACCTGATTATATTCATATGCCACAAATGTATAAATATCCTCAGACGAGATCATAATCTTAGATTGCCCCGTGAGGCACTGTCCTGGCCCCGTATAGAGAGCACCCTGACCACGCCCACCCAGAGAGAAAGAACGAGTTAGCTAATGTCACTGAAAAGTTTCCTCTTTCACCAATGTCGTTTGCCCCCGGGGACAATCTAGAGTGCTCCCAAGAGCAAAGAAAGACCGTTTCTTATCCATCCCAGCGCTACTAGAAATGAACGAACGTCCCAGATAGTATTCCTCCTAATGAGATTGGTGTTTGTTCATATTTCAGAGAGACGACACGAGTCTGCTCGCTCAGTTTTTCTACGCTGACGAGGCGCTGAACGCGGTCGCCTGTGAATTAGACTCCTTCGACGGCCGGCAAGAACCGGAGAGATGCACCACGCTGGTGAATCAGCTGCGCCATTGTCAGGACAAGGTTCTGACGATCTGTAGTCAGATAATGGACGAGCTGATCCCGGAGAGCAGGGCGAACAGGGATTTCAGGGTGAAGTTTCCGGACGACGTGATGCAGGAGAACCTCGCAGGACAATTGTGGTTCGGCGCGGAATGCCTGGCAGCCGGCTCCTCCATCATGAACAGGGAAGCGGAAAGTTCAGCCATGAGGCCGTTGGCGAAAGCTCTGACAAAGTCGCTGGATATCGTCAGGAATTTGCTCAGGGAGCACGCGCTCAAAGGTCACATGAACCTGAAGGTATTTATCTCCTCTTGTCGCCAGAACCATTCGCCTGTCAATCCTTCTTGCTTGCCTACGTCCACAAGAATGATAATGCTCGATAGTCTCCGAACAGTTCCTTCCTGCAATTGCAGTTTCTGAAATTCAGCGCTTTCGTTGTGTCGATCCTGATGGAGACAATTTTTTATTTAAAGTCTGCTCAAAAGTATAGCCAGTTGAAACAGTCTTTTACTCTAATAGCTTCAACAATTTTTCGTATTCTCGATATTTTGAAATGTCACTTAATTTCGAATAGCTTTCAAAATCTGTGCTTTATTGTTTTCTTTATCTGTTAAGTTTCGTTCGTTTTCTTAAATCCTTCGCTACTATGAATTAGTGTCAAGTGTTAGGTAAATGGTAAATTGTTTCCTTGTTCTACCATTGTATTTTGAATATTTGTCGTGGACACAGAAGTAAGGTTTCAGAGTGAATTGGTGTTTCTTTAAACGTTTAAATAACTGTTGCGATGACATTAATTCGTTGTTATCAGATTTATGTTGGAAAGAATTTGGCGAAAGCTGCTTCTGGCAGCAACTAATTTCACGTGCGGGTGTAACGCAGTAGTGTGTCGTTAAATAAAAAACCACTGGGTCACACAATCTTGCACGGTCCCCGAGTTCTGGCAATATGGAATCATTCCAGCGAAACAAAAGGAAATAATTGAGGATGCCAGCTTCAGAGTCGTGGAAATTTTTTTTTATTTTAATATTGCAAAGGCTACTTTCCGTTGAAACGAACGTTGTGGTTTACGGTGTTCAACATGAAACTTTTGATGTTTTAAAACAGAATACAAAAAGAAATTTTTGTTCTTTCAATCCATCGCAATGGTTTCTTTGATCACAGTACAAGTGTCGCGACAAGTACCTTCTCGTTTGTTTATGTCTAGAACGTCGTTTGCTATACATTGTTTAACAAAATAGAAAGGGAAGCGGCGTTGCCAAATGGCGATAATCTAAATAAAGTAATTTACGTTTCACCGAATTCTTCGAAACGGCGATCCATAAAAGCGAAAGAGAACACAGTGAAAGGTGAAATAGAAAATCAATGGCAATGTACATATGTATGTACATACATACGGTGGTAGTATAGTTGAACCTCGATACGTAACTCGAAAACCTCTAAAGATAATCATTTTATTTATTTTTTCCGCTTTGGCTGCTACGGCGGTCACATCATCCAAAATCAATTTTTATTACAATTTCTTCAGTAACCTCTGCTAGTGTTTCCAAGTTGTAAAGAAGTTACTAAAAGTTATTGCTACAATGAATCTGTTCTATTTTTACATTATGAAATAAGCACTTGCAATTTTATGCGACTTTCATGGCCGCTAAACATGGCGTTAAATTTTCGTTTGCACTCCTTTGTCGAGTGTGACTCGACATCGGAGAAAGAAAAACCTAAACGAAACGGGTTTTTATATAGTATGTATTTGGTTCTTCCTTAATTTTTTTTAAAATTTGGTTTATTTTTTAGTTAAAAGCAAATGTAAGTTCCACAAATATGAATTACGTACAAAGTTCGAGTAATATCTAATATGATTAGTAAACAAAAATGTATTTGGTTCTTCTTTTATTTCTTTAGTTGCCTTATTTTTTTTTAGTTAAAAACAAATATAAGTTACAACAAAGTTTGAGTAATATCTAATATGATCAGTAAACAAAAATGTATTTGGTTCTTCCTTTCTTTCTTTGTCTTATTTTTTAGTTAAAAGCAAATGTACGTTCCACAAATATAAATTACAACAAAGTTTGAGTAATATCTAGTATAATTAGTAAACAAAAATGGTATTTGGTTCTTCCTTTATTTCTTTGTCCTATTTTTTTGTTAAAACCAAATATAAGTCTCGCAAATATGAATTACAACGCAGTTTGAGTAATATCTGATATAATAAGTAAACAAAAATGTTTAAAATAAATAGCAGTCAAGGAACTGCCCTTTGAAGTAAATTTCAAATGAAACACTTAAAATAGTAGGGAGTTGTTGGCAAGAAAATTGAAAAGTAATTCGGAGTGCGAAGGGTTAAACCGCGTTTTGTAAGAAATCTCGAAACTTCGATATGTATGTGCATAACTGGATGATTCGCGGTGTTCCCTCGCAATTCGAGTTACATACCGAGGTTCAACGGTATGCAATTTGGAACAGTGGCCAACTAACTTTTCTATTCGTAGTACCTTTTTCAGACGCAAAACCCGCTGGACCCGTTGTTGGAGAAGCTGATCGAGTCGTTGAAGATCTTCGACCGGCTGTTCTCTGATTTCGAGCTGTGCTACGTCGGCGCCATGGTACCGGTGAAATCGACCAAGGAGTACGAGCAACAGGAACTCGTGTGCGTTTTATTTTCGGAGACGCTGCAGAGAGCTCTCGAACGCGGGTTGCTCAGCCAAGCCGACGTGGATAATTACGAGCCAGCCCTGATGTTTACTATTCCCCGTTTGGCGATTGTTTCTGGTCTCTTGGCTCCGCCTGGAGGCCCGCTGTGCCTCAAATCACCTGACAACATTAGCGAAATGTTTAGACCGTTTAAGGTAAGCCATTGAACGGCCCTAGTTAGCTAGCCAATGGCCGATTAGGATAAATTGGGGAGCGACGGTCCACTTTTCTTCAAAACGTCTCGACGTTCGTTCCGAATCAATTTATACACAATCTGTTCTATTTCAAGTTCCATTCACAAATGGTTTCCCAAAACAGAGTTCACATATTTGAAGCACATAATGCCTCGATTAGAACCTACCCTGTTTTGGGCGAGAATTCTATTCGAGATCCGATCCTCGAAAATGTCAAGATTCCCGAGGAGTGAACAGTTTAGAAAATAAGTAGTACATTGAACCGCAACGGCAGTATCGAACGAGGATCGTATTGGTTTCAGACGCTGCTTCTAAAAATCCGCGAGCTTCTATGGACGTTGAATAATCGCGAGCTGTATATGCTTGAGAAACTGTTATGCTCGAACGAAGAGCCGTCGGGTCCTATCACGCATTCGTCGAGGTCCGCGTGCCAGGACATACCGGACCTGGAGGAGTTCGTTCACAATTTTTATACCGGTTATCCGAACTGCAAAGACTTCATCGTAGATTTTTACACAGTGACGAGGAACACGGGAAACAATATGGACGAGGTGGCGAACGACGTGGTTGAAGCATTATCGGAGGAATGCGAGAACAGCGATCGTTTGCCGGAGATGAGGTGCGACCAACAAGACGAACAGAGCGATAGGCGCGCCGCGGCTGCTAGGATGAACGACGCCGAGCACGAGCCTAATCGCGTGAACATGTCCGTCGCGAAGAGGTGCGAGGAGAGTAGTGCAAGGTGTAACGGTGGCTCGAGAACATCCAGTGAACGGGAAAGTGTCTGTGACGAAGTGCAATACAACGCGAAGAGGGCTTGCAAATCGAAGAAGAACATAGATCGGCGGTCCTCCGACGAGGGTCTTTACTCGACAATGGAAGAGGATAACGCGGATTCGGTCGATCTGCCGGTGCACTTACCCCCGATACCAGCTAGCTTCGAGAACACGGCGTCCATCGTCGACGAGACGCAGTTGAGCGAACAGCAGCAGAACGATTTCATGACCTCGGACATCTCCGAGATCCTGGACGGCTCGGAGAACATCGAGATCCCGCAGACTCAGTACCTTCTGAACCAGGTGTCCCACGAGAACAACGTGTCCGGCGAGACCATGCACATTCAGAACTCCCTTCCGGATCTCGACTCGAAGAAGCTGATCTCCGAGGCGAACAAGACCCTGTCCAACCTCCTGTTGGACAGCGACTGTCAGAACGAGATCTCCGAGCAAACGGACTCCGGAATCTGCACGGTCCTATCCTCCGAGAACACCAGCCTCTACGACAAGAGTCCCGAAGAGAAGAAGACGTTCGCGAACGAGATCCAGCAGGACGATCAAACGCTCGCCGACGAGGACACGCAAGAGAACACCAGTTATTCCTGCTCGAACCTGAACTCGCCAAAGAGGAAAAGCTCCACGATCTCGGAGAGCTCTTGCGTGTGCAACTTGCGGAGCGTGAAACCGGTCCCCCCGTCGATGGACCATTCGATCGAGGTGCACAATTTGCAGCCGCCGGCCAGCACCGAAGCCGCGAAAAACATTCCAAGGATATCGTCGAACTTCGACGGCACCAACGAGGAGTTCGTCGGGGTGGCGTACGGGAACGGACAGATCGCCGTGTGCGACTCGAACCAGTCCAGCTTCCAGATCAACTACACGGAGAACTGGGAGAACCTGAACCTGAACATCGACGCGTCGACGTCCCGCCGGGAGTTCTGGTGCGACCTGAAGTGCGAGAACTGTCCATCCACGTCGCAGAGCATCGGCAAGATCGGGACGAAGATCGAGCAGTACGCGCAGGAGAAGATCGTGTCGCGGAAGATGCGGGACGAGAAGCAGAAGCGGAGGCACCACCGCAGACACGAGAGGAGCATGATCCACGCCGGGACGCAGGAGACTAGGACGTCCAACTTCCCGAGCGTGTACTGCGCGACCAGCACCGAGAGCTCCAGGTCGAACTCGACGGATCGATGTCTGAACCCTAGGCTGGTCAATTACGGCGCTAGTTTGCATCCCAGCCTGAACACCAGGCAAATGCCGAACTTCGGCAGCCACAGTCCGCACGCTAGTCCGAGGATGCAGCACTTCGAACCCCGCTCCAACGGACTCAGGACCAGCAGCATCGCCCAGAGGACGCAGAGGAACCTGTCGCCGCAGAACAGAAAGCTCCTGGACCACAGGAGATCCAGGTCCGAGCAGATCAGCAGGATGAAGCGGAGGGACGCGGAGAAAAGGGACAAGTACGAGCATAGGGATCATCCTCGCTATGAACAGACCAAGAGGAAACTGGGTAGCAGGAGACCTAGCGAACTGATGAACGACGGTTTGGGACCAAGGACCGACAAGAGTGGATTGGTGGCGGGGCCAGTCTTACCGGTGATGCCGCAAAACGTTCCTTACGCAGTCCAGAGCGCGATCAAAGACAATAATACACAGAGGACCGCTCGGCCGATAAGACTGGTCAACGCGACCAACGTTTCTGCCGCGCAGTCGTTCAATTCGGATCACTCGCTGATTCACAAGCCGGATGTCGGCTCGAGCTCCAGCGGTTCCAGCTGTTACGATTCCAGCTCCGAAACCAGCGAGTTCCAGAGCGACTGCCAGGACGACGAGGAGATCGCGCTAGCGATGCAGGCCGCGGAGATCGCGAACAGGAATCAGATTCGGGCCAAGTTTCGGTAAAATGATCCTTTACATATTTGACAAGGGATTTCCTCGAGGTCATTTCAAGTAACACGTTTTCGTAAAGTTACTTCGGATCATCTCGGGAATCATCTATTTTAACTTAACATGTTCCGTGCCACGCGTACCACCGATGGTACACGTCAAACTATCCAAGTATAAGTACACGTGAAACGATAAAGGATCACTTGTGCGAACCCGACAAAATTGCTCCCACTTCACTACGTGATTATAACTCCGTTAAAAAATTGCCGTATCGGTATCGAAAATTCGTTAAACATGTAGAATTTCAAGAAAATGTGGTTCCTCCAGTACCACGCGCGGAAAAAATTTTTTTTAACATGCTATATCATTTCCCGTAGATTCTTTCACGCTGATTTCAAATCTGGTCTCAAAATTTGTCTACGACCTAAGGATTTTGCAAGAAACCATTTTTGACGGAGTTATGATCACGTAAAGTGGGAGCAATTTTTCGGGTTCGCACGAGTGATCCCTTAATTCTTTCGAGAAGTGTAGTAAAGTACGTTGCATTATTGCAGGTCGTCGGA
The DNA here is from genome assembly GCF_051020765.1 of Lasioglossum baleicum. NCBI lineage: Eukaryota > Metazoa > Arthropoda > Insecta > Hymenoptera > Halictidae > Lasioglossum > Lasioglossum baleicum. The sequence continues at coordinate 171,916 of NC_134938.1, read as the reverse complement.
GGATCTCGTTCATCGTCTGTTCGTGTGCATAGCCGGTGTGGCGGATCAGTTGCAGACGAACTTTGCCTCGGATTTGCGGAATATCTTGAAGTGCGTGTTCCTGATGAACAGTAGTCAAGCCGTGGAGGACAACGAGGTGAAGGAGGAAGTTTTAACGACGGAAGACCAGCTAGCGAATCCTATAAACGATACGGGTACTGATCACGAACGGCAAGACTCGTTGCAGGAGTATGAAGACGAACTGGAAGACACCACTGCGACGAACAGCCAAAACACAAGTACGTCTTGTCCGGTTAAACGACTGCAATGATCAATCTGGTGTTATTCGTTTTGTAAACATTCCTAACTACAGGGATACTCGTGTATTATTGATTAATTCGGATAATCGAGGTTATCCTGCATCATATATGGGTCATTTTATGCCAAATCGATCACTTTTTGCAGGCACCATCGTCGATTTTGTTCTAAATGAAATATGTTGTAGTCCATGTGAAATTAGGGGGGGGGGGGTTAAGTCATCATTCTGCCGATTTCGAATTTTTTTAGAAATGGCAGGCCTTCAAAGTTTTCAATTTTTGCCCATTTTGGCGAAAACAGGCCTCACTTACGAATTTTTATCTCGGGAACTGTTTGTCCGATTGAGCTACATTTTTTTTTGTTTTATTCGGAAAGGATTGGGCTAGTACGAAATAATTTTTTCAACCTCGATAATCAACTTTATAACGCCGAGAAATTTAAACAACTTTTTTGTTTACGTTTTTTCGATGAGGGGCCAGAGTGATTTAAATTTTGAAAATATAAAGTTATAAAGTTGATTGTCGAGGTTGAAAAAATTATTTCGTAATAGCCCAATCCTTTCCGAATAAAAAAAAAGAAAATGTAGCTCAATCGGACAAACAGTTCCCGAGATAAAAATTCGTAAGTGAGGCCTGTTTTCGCCAAAATGGACAAAAATTGAAAACTTTGAAGGCCAGCCATTTCTAAAAAAAATTCGAAACCGGCAGAATGATGACTTAACCCCCCCCCCCCCCTAATTTCACATGGACTACAACATATTTCATTTAGAACAAAATCGACGATGGTGTCTGCAAAAAGTGATCGATTTGGCATAAAATGACCCATATGACCGACATGGTAGTCCAAGTGTTCGCACAACCTCTAAAAGCGTGTGTCTCTGGCGTTCTATTGATATTTGTCGTTGATCTGCAGATTCTCCTGTAACCGAACGCGGTGAAGAGTGTGTGGAACGTGCTCCAGCTTGGGTACCCGACAACGACGCGCCAAGGTGTATGGCTTGTCAAGCGGGCTTCACCGTAGTGCGACGGAGACACCATTGCCGAAACTGTGGCAAAGTGTTCTGCGGTCGTTGCAGTAGCAACAACGTTCCCCTGCCACGTTACGGGCACACGAAACCCGTGAGGGTGTGCAACAGGTGTTTCCTCTATCAGGTGACGCCGTTCACCGTTTCCCAAGTAACACCTGCGAGCTGAACATTAACAGAGCAAGGTATAAACTAGGGAATCGATTTCTTTCTCTTCGCTGAATATCTTCTTCTTGTTAATATTTTTCGGGCATTCAGCTATGTGATCATTCGATTCCTTCTTCTAGTAGAGACGCAGCGTTTCGATAATCGATCTTCACGGAGAAACTTCGCCAGATGTTACATTGACGATGGAATAGTAATGATTCGAAGTTACAACAGACGTTGTCGAGCATTCGTCTGAGTGATTCGTAATTGGTAACAATAGTAAAATCAAAGATACACGAGAAGTTGTGAAACATTTGCCTGAATCATTCGTCAGCAACATGAGCGACATCGAAGATACCTGGAGTTTAAAAATTCGTGACACAATCATGAATTTCTCAAGTGAACGACTCTTATTTTGTTTATGAGTCTTATAACTTCCAACTGTTACTCTTTCAAGCTAATTTACCATCTGGCAAACTTCCCTCGGAGATGAAATTGTTACGCAGGTGTAGCTCTGCACACGTTCGTGTACATACGCCCGTGCAGAGTGTATTAAAATTCGACGGTATTGTGTTGTTTCGATTTTCAATTAACGTTTGTAATCGTACGGACGGTAAATGGTATGTCTGGTATCGAAAAAGTCCTGATTGGGTCAAAATAACATGTTAAAACACTTGTTGGTCATCCACGCACTCCATGGTGCATCGCATTTCATCCGTCTTCCAGTCAAATCTTCGCTTCCGATTGTTTAGGTGGTCAAGTTCGTGTTTGGGATCTAAACAATGGTTGTCAACTTTGGGAAACACAAAATGAGACAGTCGTAGCTTCGCTTGCTTTTCACCCGACCAAAAGGTTGCTTGTTATCGCAACATGTAATAAAATATATTTTTGGAATTGGACTACAGCTGAACCGTATGACATAGCAAGCATTACGACCGACGATCAACAAGTAATATATATATAGCTTTTGACACTTTATGAAAAACGCTAGTATCCAAATTCTCCACAAATTCGAATGCGTGTAACAAAAAGTGTTTCGTTATTTCAATCGTCAGCAGATGGTCGCTTATCTACATTTAGACATAACCTCTAAAAAATATTTCCTCCCGCAAAAGTAATTGTAAAATCCTCTGTCAAACACCAAAGTGATTGCATGATTGATTAAAGTCACAAGCCTGGCGAACATCGAAACAACATGAATTACTGTTCGAACCATTCTTTGCGTTAATTTATATACTTAAACGCACTTAAACTAAATACGTCGGCGACGTTCGCTACTATTTTTACACGTCGTGATCGAACGATTTTTACCCTAGCTGAGTTCCAAAAGAAACTGTACCATAGTTTGAAATTTACGAATCTTGATCTTGTATTAAATGTGGGGAAAAGAAGAGCAAAAGATAGAAAAGAAGAGACGCAGTTGTCGGTTAGGATACACGATACCATTGTACAGAATATTCCTTATATTGTATATCGATTTCGACCTTATCTTTTCTATTCTCTTCATCGACGTTCCGTTTATACTTTATCTTCCCCCATAGACGTGTTTAGTTACTGTGTAAGCGCTCGAGTTTCCGATTTTATAGACTCCTCCTGCTTTGTTAACCCGGGAATCGATTACTTTATACAGCTAGTACCATCAAATGTAGACGAAACTGAAAAACACAATTCCCGCGATTCGTTAACCTTTTTTCTGTGTGATACCGTTTCCACGTTACATTCCCTTTTTGTGATAGAATCGCCTTTTGCTCGCGTTTCGCAGCACAGGTGATATCGATATTGAGTCAGAGAGAACCTTCCTACGATGCGTTTCGTTTTCAATTATTTTTGTTCGGACGGAATTTTGTAACTAGCTACAAAAGACATTTTACATAATAAGATGGACGAAGAGGTGAATCTAGCTTTTTTAACACCTAATTTTACGGGAGGGGCGTTACCTAGGACTGCGACCTAAAATATCTCCGTCTTTTTCGTGATATTTGGACAAGTTCTGTTCTTATCTCTTTTATTAAGACTTTGAAATATTTTCCTATTCAAAGCAAATACTTGTTCGTTGAAACTCGTTTTGTTAAAAAGTACGGACACGTTTTATGTTCCAGTCTCAGGTGACTCACCCGGTATATTGATTTTCCCATAACCGTGTGCATTCTGTTCATGTTACTTAGTCATGTCTATGTCTATGTTTATGGTGCGTACTGTATAAACGCGGTTCGTGTTCTCGATTGGCTTGATCGTTTTGTAAAAAGAGAGAAACCGAAGAGATCGTCGGAGACTTAATGTAAACTGAATAGCTGCGAGAGTCGAGGGACATTTCGTTTGTAAAATAGAGATATTTGTATTTATATATACATATACATACATACATATGTATTTAATTTTGGAATATACTCTTTTTAGGTGAAGCGCAAGAATTTTAAGTAAGATAGTAAAACAAAAACGACAAAAAAAAAGAATTAACAGAACGAAAGAGAAATGTTTCACGGGACATTAAAACGAAAGTTCGCTCGAGGGAGGGGATGCATTGTAGACTGAGAGACAAATCCTTGCGCCGAGTTCGACTTGAAACTATATCAAACGTTCGCTCAGCGATAGTGATTGGATTTCTAAATTTTTCGTATAATAAACTAGCGAGGAGAGTTGCGAGTAGTCAAAGCGTGATTATACTGTAATCGTGACCGTCGTCTCGACGAAACATCTATACAGGGTGTGTCTGAAATCGAAGAAACAATGTGGCACGCGTTTCTGCTTTCGAGAAAATTGTATTTGACCATTACAGTGCCGAACAAATTTATATTCCGTGTTTTCCACTCAGTTTCGTATACAGAATCACCGCCCTTTCTTTTTTTCACACCGCAATTTCAGACACACCCTCTATTTCGAGTGTCCTAATCTATCTTTCGCATTCAGCAAGTACCGAAGAAACGTATTTGCCTCTGTTCCAAGAAACGTTCTTGCTCGGCTTTTCCTCTGCTCGGAAACACAAGTAGAATTTTGTAATCTAGTTCGGAGCTCCGTAGACGAAATTTTCAACGTGTTCATCATCCAAAAAAGGAAAACAATTCAGTTATTATTTACAAAGAGGTTCAGATGTGTTGTCAGGGTCAGCGTACTGAGTAACATCGCTTGTACCATCCCTGGCGAAGATCATACGGAGTTGTGATCATAGAAATAATTATTTGTTCGTTTATTAGAACTGAAAATAATAAATGCTGTTGTCCAAGAAACTTTAAAACATTTTTCAATGCTACTTAATCACTGTAACTGCAAAAAAGATGGTACGGCTTGGGATTAATGGCGTGTCTTTTAAATTAAAGCCAAGTTATGGTTATAGACAAGCAAAGTTGCTCAGGACGACAACCTTGAGAACATATCTGAAGGTGATGGAGATCGATGTGGCGCTCTTTATAAATAATTATCAACGATTCTTGCGAATAATCGTGTCTCGGTGCACGCACGCTATCAAACAGAAATACCGTTCTGGAAACTCGTTAACTACGATTTTTAACAGGTGTCCTGCGATCCGATTAATTTGCACCGCATCCACTCGCAGCGGGGCACGTTACTATCGCTTGTGCCAAATTTTCGTGACAATAAGTTTCCTGCTGGTTGACGCGGTCCCCCGCGAGTACGATCTAGAGGAGTCGTCAGCATAATCTTTTTCGGATACACAACATAGATCGGTCCTGCAGATGCTATCGGTTCCCTATCAGTACATGGGAATTTACCTATGAACCCTTAATCGTGCTGTAGCGTCAGCGACGCATGTTGCAATGATCTGAATTCCATTTCTTTGCTGGAGGGTAATTTCTTAGTTACGAATTTCAACAAAAAAAAGTTACGACTCCCACTTTTACGCCACGCTAGCCTTTTCTCTCTGTTTCAGAGGCGAGGAGCACGAGGCTGTAAACTGTATGTTAGAGTCACTTCGAAAGAAGATACAAAATTCTAAGGTTCTCACTCGTCAGAGGTTCTGGGGTAAGTGCCGTGCGGTCTGACACAGTCCTACGCCAAAAGATGCCCTTCTCTTTCCTAACCCGTGGCCAGACTCTCCAGGAAAACGGTATCCTTATATCTTCGAGGCAGCGCAGCTTTACTAACATCACGAGTTTCATTGTGCAAGAGACTCCTGTCCGACCGACCAGCTGATAGACTTACTTTCTTAACAGGGTAGACTCGTTTCCAGGATTGCAAGGGTGCGGTTTAATGCGGTTTCTCATTAGTCGAAAGCGGTAGATAAAAGATCAATCTAGGCCGCGATATCGCCCTTGAAAGTCCTATTTTTACGTTTACAAGGCGTAATTTGCAGCATGTAGCTGTCGCAGCTTTGTGAAAATAGCTATTTACATGCGCAGCTGTATGATTCTGAATAATGCGAATTACGCCTCTTAAACGTGAAAATAAGACTTTTCAGGGCGATCGCGGTCTAGATCGATCTTTTATCTAGCAATTTGGCATTATTGAGAAATGAGAAAGCACATCGCGGACCCTTCAACAAATCCTGGGAAAACGAGTCTACTCCCTTAAGCTTCGTACAGACCTGAACATTTCGCCGAACATTGCGAACGGAACACATCAGTTGCCGATTTCTTTTCACACACACACATTTCCATTCATTATTTAAAAATTATTCCTATCGTTACAATTTAACCCTTAAATGCACGATATTTCGTTTACAGTTTCCATTTATCAAACATTACTAAAAAAAGAGTGTATATTAAATATTAAGGGAAAAAATCACATCTTTGTGAAAATATTTTTTATTACGAAATTATCATACATGTTGCCATATTTGAGGTTAGAAAATCTACGACGCATGAACGGCGCGCACCGTATACAAATACATGTGAGCGGTTTGTTGCCTTGTGGCTACAATGCGCAAAAAGTATCCAAACGTTCCTGCATGTAGAGCCAGAACAGAATGTGTAGCCAAACGACAACACAGTGCATTTAATCGTTAGTCTTTTAAATTTTATTGTCTTAAAATAATACTTGCTTTGGGCAGATAGAAATCCGTTTCTCCAACGCCATTTCTAAATACGTTCTTGTAGGGTAAAGAATAAACTAACCTAAAAATAATACTTGAAACAATTTATTTGATACTTATTTAGTACTTTCTTTCTTCGTTTTTGAAGTTCTTTGTATTTCTTGATATTTATTCTTCAGTCAAACGACGTCCAATTTAAGTCGCAGGATGTTCAAATCTAAACTGGATGCAAAATTGACTTTAGTAAAATTGAATTTAAGACGTCCTGTGCTATCTGGATCGATTCTCCGTTCCGTTCACCGTTCGACGCAATGTTCTGCGAAATGTTCAGGTCTGTACGAAGCTTAACACTCCCTTTCAGGACCGCACGTGGCCTAAGTCCCTGTCACGAGTCCAGTTCCACTCGATAGACGCTGACGCTAACAGGCAATTCCGATTATGCAGTTCCCTAAAAATTAAGTTACGTTCAGGATTAGGATTGGAAACTTCTGTCGCCACGTTCCGGGTGCAAGAGGTTTCATAGGGTTCTTTCTTGCGTAGATACGATGTATAATAAGGGAAATGAAGGATCACCAACGATAGCAAAGTGGGAAACATTTGTATAGAATATACTTTCTACGTGTAAAACAAATTTTTTTATATTATTTATTCGAGAGTTTCAAAGAGTTTGTATTATTGTTTTATACAGCGTGTTTCGTTCGAGAGTGAAATTTCTTAATGTTGTGTATCGATTTGAATTCGATGACAGAGTGTGATCAAGTAATCAATTTAATTTTGCACAATGTAAAACAACGACTGCCAATAATTATTAATAAGTTAGTTGTTGTTACATAGTGTCATACTGTCATTGTCTTGTTCGATAGGTATTCAAGTTCTAGGATCTATTAGCTGAGTTTAATTAGCGTTAAGATTTTCATTGGAGTATCGAAATTTATATAAGCTACGATTCTAAGGCAAATTTCATATTAACTAGAGAAGTATAGATTGAATCTACATTTTTCAGTGATTTCAGTGTGTAATGGTATTATTACGTTGTTCAATGTAGATGGAAGACATATTGTTTGAATAATACTAGAAATTTCTGCGTTAATGCGACCTTCAATTACGTTGAACAATGTTGTAAGGAAACTTGTAAATAACACTGAAAATTTACTGCATCATTTCCCTCTAGTTCAAAGTACTTTGATACATCCTCTTGAATCAATATTTCATTCATATACTGTCTAATATTAGGATAGGGCAAGTATAGTTTTACATTTCGAAGTGATCAAAATACAAGGAGGCGAAGAATTAATGATAACTATAGTGATAATTGTAATTTCGAAGTAATGGCGACTGTACCAATGAATTTGATGATTACCCAATATTCAGTAACGTTACCATTGTTTGTCATAACTGATTACATTGATCACACCCGAGTATCTGTCAAGACTTCAATCGGTAAGTGAACCGATTGTACAATGTTAACCCTTTGCACTCTTCTTTTTTCGTTTGCACAAAATTCTTTATTGATTTATTGGTTATAAACAAATGTAAGAGAATTTCACAAATATAAATTACAACAAAGTTTGAGAGCTATACTTATATAATAATATAATTAGTAGACTGCTGATCTTTATGTATTTATATTAGGTCAATGGAAAGTTACGTCCGTTTTTTTACAAAAAGTAGAGCTTTATTTAAGAAACAAAATGAAAAAGTACATTAATCAAAATATTGTCCATCGTTAGCGATCACTTCTCCGTATCTTTCGGGCAGCAAGCGAATTCCGCGATGAAAGAATGAGACATCTTTGGAGGTTATGCAGTCAGAGATCCATTGTTCGACATCTTCGTAAGAATTAAATCGTTCCTCAGCAAGTGCGTGACCAAAACAAGTGATAGTCAGAAGGGGCACAGTCTGGCTAATAAGCCGCATGGGGTAGCACTTCCCAGCGAAGTGCTTCTAACGTTTCTGTGACAACTTTTGTGACGTTTCACAAGCAGAATTTCGCAGATGGTTTTTCGCTTTTCAATGTTTCTTGGCATGAGTACATATATGTATTTAGAACCTACTTTCCTTCCTCGTAGACCTTCCCCAAGGTTTTTAAACGATAGGAAATGACAGATTGAGCAGAATTTAACGCTTCTGCAATTTGTTTTTGCGTTTGACATGGATCTTCATCCACTAATGCCTGCAATTCTTCGTCTTCGAATACTCGTGGCTGTCCAAGAACGCTCTTTGTCCTCCACAGTAAAATCACAATTTTTAAAGCGTCGAAACCATTCTCTACATGTTTTATCGGAAACAGCATTATCGCCATAAACGTCTACAATCATTCGATGAGCTTCAGCTGCAGTTTTCTTCCAATTGAAGAAAAAGATTAACACTTCAATGTAGAAAAAAACGATGTTATTTTGATGCAAGCATATATTGTTATGTATTGAATTTTATTGAAAGATGTCCAAACTAAAAAGTTAACATTACTTTGAACGTTATAGTTAATGACAGTTCGAGCTACAGCTACTCGACGCTAAACGGACGGAACTTTCCGATTGACCTAATAGTAAAGCTCAATTGAGTAGATGAAATACAAAATTGTTGAAAAATTGAAGCTGTCAATATATGATTTCTCCTCTATTAAAATCGTTAACGGAAGAAATAACATTCAATTTAGTTTCTGTTTCTAGCAGTCGATGCAGACAATTTTTATTTTGCATAAAGAAATCCGCAGTCTAATAATTAGTAAACAAGATTGTTTAAGCAGTCAAGGAACTGTCGTTTGAAATAAATTATAAATAAAACACTCGCGAAATAGTAGGGAGTTGTTGGCAACAAAATAGGAAAAGAATTCGGAGAGCAAAGGGTTAATTAGCTAACATTCTTCGATGAAAAACTTTGATAGATTTTCACGTACGGTCTCGTAATAATTTTAAGAAGCGTCTGTAGTCGGTTCCTTTCATTTTCCAAGTCTCAACGAGCTCTGTCGCTCTCTCTGTATATATTGTACTGAAACACCCTGTATAAAACTCTGCGGAGCAACCATCTGGCTCATGATTTCGATGAAAGCGGTTCGAAGTCATTGTAAAAATTATCTCTAAAACTATTATTGAATGTTTGTCGATGTGGATACTACCGAGTCTGTCGACTGTCCGCAGACGTTCATAGCAGTGTTAGCACACGCAGAAAACGGGGGTAGACTCGTTTTTCCAAGATTGTAAGATCTCTATCCATCCTGGATAGGAGTCTACCCCCTCAAAACAAAAAAAGAAAAACACCAATCAGCGTACAATGATTCTTACCGAGATGTAGAACAAAAGTGCGTGTACGCGTTGAGATACCTCTAGAGCGGTAAGAGGCGGTCGACGGGAAACAGCGCTACCTTGGCGTTAAAGTTTAACATTCCGTTGCATTGTCAGCGTACACAGTCAATAATATCTCCGCAAGAAATCTGTAACGTAGAGTAACGACGGCGGCCATTGTTGTTGAACGATTCTAAGCGACTCGGAGATTAGAAGGGATCAGGAAGTAAATCGTCCGACGAAATCATTTCCGATCTACTGGCTCGAGTTACGTCTTCGATTACCGACAGTGATGCCAGAAATGTGCAACATTCACGCACATGCGCGGCGATTAGACTCAGTATACATATGTAGTATGATTCTCGATGAAATGGGGTCATTGAGCACCCCGCAGAATTTTAAAAAATTTATATGATTTGATTCTGAAAAATGAATGCATAACAAGTGTATTTGTGTATATTTTGTAAGTCTTAGGACACGTCCTGGAGTCTTTTTGTCCGGTACAGATTGTTTCGGTACATTCCTGCCAATATAACTGCTTCAGGGCTCTGCTACCTCATCAGATACGTTACTGTTTGTCGCGCATGCGCGTGAAATGTTGCGCATTTCTGGCATCACTGATTACCGATCGGTCGTGAACTCGTGATGCGTACGATCTGTCGCGGATCTGTGAACACTGAGAAACGCCTATCGCGACAACGCTTCTGCGGCCTGGTAGGACTGTCAAACTAAAGACTTCTCTAAGGACATACTATACGTTCTCGTAAGAAGCACATCGATATTAGGGAGTGTCGCGGAAAATACGAACTAAGCTTAGGACGAGAGTTATTTTTTACACGCAATCGATGCCTTGCTACAGCGTACTGTGCTTTCGATCTTTTACGTAAACGACCCTTCGCACTCGAGCTACGAGTCTTAGGTAATCAACATTGATTTAGTTCTCCTGTTAATTCGCCGTTAATCGTACCACGTTTCGTTCAGAGGGGATCGTCTTCGACAAAGTTAATCCTCGCATGTTTCTCGGGCGCACATTCATTCCTTTCTCTGTTTTAGATATTGTACAATTTTTTACTTCCCTACGATTCTGTTGTAACTCGATTGTAACACATCACTCATAAGTCTCCGGTCTAACTAAGACGAACAAATTTTTTTTTAGAAATTCCACTTTATTCATCAACATACTCTCCTTCAAGAGTGATGCATTCATTCCAACGCTCCTCTAACTTTTCGATGCCCAAATTTTCATGTAAAATTCTAAAGACACTGCCTTCTGATATCTTCAAGGTGCTTGTACGACCGCGTTTAAATTCAGCATACCAGTCAATAATACATAGTTGATTTCCCTGGTGCAGAGTCCCCATAATGCTTATCAAGCCACTGTTTGGCTTCAACAGTATTTTTCCCCATCAAAAAACAGTGTTTAATCAACACACGAAATTCCTTTCTATCCATTGTCTTGAAAATTACAAAACTGGGGTCACTAAAACGCAGTGGCGCACCCAGGATGTAATCTTGGGGGGGGGGGGGGCGAGTTGAACCCAACCATAGGTTTTGCGTGATGACCTTTTTTTTAAGCCAAAATATCTATCATCGGTACCCAGGGCTATTTCGCGATTTTAATTTTGGAAGCTGAACATTTTTTTCTTGGTGGGGGACTTGGCCCCCTGGCTCCCCCCCTGGGTGCGCCACTGCTAAAACGACTGTACCTCTAAACCAACGGCCAGAATCCCATGAAATTTTGACACGTACTGTTTGAAGGATAGTACTACCCGGAAATCACGTGGGTCTGCCAACAATGTTGCCATATACATATGTGTCAGACCGGGGACTTATTGAGTGATGTGTTATTTGTTTAACCCTTGAAGAATGTCCTCTTCAAATATTGCTGTTTATGAGATTTCAAGCTCATCCGTATTATTTCAAACGAAACTTTTCACTGTGCGTCGATGCATGTAGATCGAAGCGAATTTGTAGGGCTCGCAGATGTCCTGTCGGTACTGATTTGGTCCTTCGTAGAGCGTTTCGTATGCAAGGGTCGACCAATTGAACCGCCTGATAGTTTCGCGTGCTCTTTCTCCCCATTTTGCGCGCGTGTATCGTTCCAATATAGCAACCAGGAGTCCCCCTGTGCCTAAATGTTGCAGGCTAGTCTGTGCGTCGAGAAGCGAGAGGCGTGCGTGCGATAGTGCGATGGTATGATGGGAGAGAAAGAGAGAAACAGGCCGGGAAACAAACGAAAGACGACGAGATGAAAGAAAAAAAGTGATCCCCAAACGGTAGAGTGCGTGTTCGAAGGAGATGTCGCAGCGAACGCGATCTGCCAATTAGTTAGGAAATTCCAACTACAAGGAGAGAGAGGAGTACCTCAGAATTATTTTTGTATTATTTGCCCAAGTGTACGCGTATAAGCATCGGCGACGCGGCACGCGTTCAAAATGGCCTCCCGCACAAAGACCCCTGCCTGCCCCAGCCACCTGCCATTTTGGACCTGATTTTGGACGGGTCCTCAGCATCGAGAAGTCGAGTCATGCCGGCTGTACCAATAAGTAATCCATTATTCCTCCAATAAATTTTCATTGAAGAGCTCGCGATGAATGTCACTGTTTCGTTCGCGTGTACAAAATATGTTTAAGTTACCATCTAACTCTTCGAATGGATTATGCAGATCTCTGAATACGTCACGGAGACCTAGAGCTTTGTATCTTCCTGAATTTAGTAGTCGTCGGGGCACGTTTATGTTAGAGCTGCGGTCAAACCTATGATACTAAAACAGCAAGAAGGTTCTTCGGTGTGTTTACAATCTTTATATGTATTAGATGATTACATAAGTATTGCACGGCGGAGTGTAAAAACATAATTATATTGTCACCATTCTTTTCTAAAATTAGATGAATTAATCAATTGTATTCTTTAAAACTTAACCACTGAATTTTATTTTCAAATCGGACAAGAACTTATGCAACCATCTGATATTATAATCTTTTAGCCATTGTACGCCATTATACGACACTATGTTGGCTCCGTTGTTCTGCTGTGAGTATGTTTTTGAAAATTTGTTTATATGAAATTACGTATTGGTTTGTTACAATCTTCCTTTATGCCGTAGCTAAATATGATTACGATTTCACAAAGATGAGTGGCTCCGAGGAACAATTACTCCCATTACAAAACAATAGAACGTTTTTTATCGTAGCTTCAACCTAAATGCACCCTTAGAGTCAAGACTGCCATCGCTACAAGTCATTTTCCATTCATCTTCCTTTCCTGTATCGCAGGAAAGCAATGATCAAAAGCTCAGAGCGTAGAAGTAGAATGGTCAGTGTACCTACCTCGAGTTTCTCGATGATTTAATGCGAACAAGGGAGCGTATTCGAGTTTGTTCCCTGATTGGAGCCAACAGGATCAAAGTTTTTCAAATGTTTCGCTGCCAAATGGTCTCCTAGGGTAGATTCCGATTCACGCATGATGCGCATACACTGTATAGTGTAGTATAAGAGTCTCTATGCATACACTACACAGTGTATGCGCATCATGCGTGAATCGGAATGTACCCCTAGAGTGCTGTAGAAACTTGGAGATAGTTGCAGTTCCTAGTCTTTGAGAAGATCTATAAAACCTATCTTCTTGGTATGTATGAGGTTTAGAAATCTTAGATTCGAGCTTATGACTTGATCGTTTGACTATCGCAAATACGAAATGACTCTTGTTCTTCATATATTACGTATTCATTTATAGATTTCGCGACTAAGATACGACTAAAGTGTACATAAATTGTAAGTAAACGATCTGAGAGTCTTTCGTAAGATTAGTGCAGCCGTGGCTCTTCGAAAAGTAGGGAGAAACACGCATATGCTTGAAGACAATGCGAGGAGAATTTGCACAAATACTCGTTCAAGTTGTGACTAGCTTTGGCAGCCTTCACTGCTATTCGTATGCCATCACGACTAAATGTACAATTTAATTTTAATAATGTTCCCCAATGGTGTACGCCATTTTTGTTAACCTCTGCACGCTCCTCGGTGTTAAAATTCACCCATTTTCTTGTTTATTTAATTATTCATATCATAAAGATGCTTCCATTAGAAATTTTTCGATAAATTTCTTTACTCCAGCACATTTTGTTATAAAAATTGTGAAACATCTAAATAAATTTAGTCCTGAATGTAACTTGAAGTGTAAAACAAAAATGGCTGAGTATTATGGGAGGATATTTCGCGCGACTGATACTGAAGAGCGCACGAAGAGTTCTGGATAATTGAAGCTAATCGTTTATCGTTTACGGTTAAGTAAAATGGTGGATTACTTATTGCGCCCGATAAAAGCGTTGCTCGATTCGACGAAGGAATCATACTTGAACGCTGGCTGCGTCCCGACGAATCGCCGCGCCGTTAGTGTGTGTGTATGCAAAGTAAACTGAGAGGGAGAGATACGAGTATTTGGGATATTGAAGCGCGAGAGCATGTCTCAAACGATATTCCGATACCGTGGATTTCGGTTACGGAGAGACTGAGATGCGAAATGTAAATAAAGTTTGTTATTCAAGGTGTTTTAAGAGGTGTTGTTGTTCAATGCTGATGCATAGGCCTCTTTTCCGTACTACGAACGACTCCAGGTATTGTAAGATAGAGCTTAAGAGGAACTTAGTGGGAGAATTAATATATGAATAAGTGTTACAATGTAAAATGTTAATATGTATATGAACGATGGCAATTTTATTAATACAATGATATTTTCGTTCAACGTGCTTCCTTCTTATTAGCCCCATCAGTGGAAGAAGTTTTGCTAAATGAATATAAGTGTCAGTATTCAAGGCCCGCTCTAGCGGTTACGACGCCCCGGGCAAAAAGACAAATTGCCGCCCCTTAAGAACAGTGGCGCACCCAGGATTTAAGCACCGAGTTGAACAAAATGACCTTTTTTTTAGCAAAAATGTCAACGGTAGCCTGAAATTTTCTATTAATTGACTATTTAAAACATCAATATTTCTCTCACACTTACAGCCAAAATGACGCCCCTATATTTCGATTTTTGCCGCCCCGGGCGAATGCCCGGGTTGCCCCCCCCCCTAGAGCGGGCCCTGCAGTATTATGTGAAAGACCATTGGCAAAATTATCTTATGAAATCGCGTTACTGACATATCTGTTACATTTATTTTATTGAAATGAGTCCAGACACTATACAATTTGGATTATACACAATAAGAGCAAAAATCGTGATTCTTTGCTGTGTTATTCAGGGGGACGGATAACCGGGCGCGACGGGCGCGGGGATAACGTGAAAGTTACAGTGATCTGATATACCACATCGCTAAAAATTCGAAATAGTGCCACAATAATGCCAAAACATCGTCTGAAATATGGCGGAGAATGTAACATTTAATAATAATCGATATGGTTTCGTGATAATTCGCATTCTCACCGATGCATCGCGACGAGAATCTTCTCAGTGGTCTTCTTCACCGACAAAATGCCGTCGATGGCCTTCTGTTTCTCTGGATGGAGCCAGAATATATCCTAGAGGGCGTAAGAAACACCGAAATATTCGGGCAGAGAGGAAATGAGAGTGCTCATCACGCCCGGAGTTTGGCCGTGCCAGTCTAAGGTTCTAACTCTATGTATACATATAATCGTAAGTCGAATCTTCGACCTATGAAAACAAATATTTTCTGAACTGAAATAATTTTTATTAAATACTCTGATGGTTTCACTATGAGTACCCAAAACTAAGTTTCATCAATTTGCTAGTTTAGCCGTTATAATTTAATGAAAAACTTGTGACACACACCTCATATTACAGGTCCGTAAAACCAACAGTTTTCAAGATTTCAAAGAATTCTTTGAGATACGTCTATATTTTGCTAAAGACTGCAACATATTCAAATTTGAACAATATTCGTAAAATATTCTAATTTTTAAATTTATATAGAATTTACTTTTAATTTCATCCTTTACTTATTAGTCCACCGCCAGTGTTGGGCAAATTTTATTGTAAATAATAAGTAAACATGTGATTTTAATTGCAAATAATAACTAAACTTTTTATTTAATAAATTATTATTCCTTAGTTGCAAATAAAAGATTACTTATTATTTGGATTGAGGTGGAAATCAAATAAATAGTTCTTGGTCTTCTCTTATTTCTTGTATTTTGAAGAAAATTCGAAACAGTAGTCCTATCTCGCATGGAAAGATTTATGTGCACTAATTGTATACATATACATATTTTATTCAAATACAATGGATTTGGTAAAGGAAGATGTATAATAGCTGTTACCTGGAAACTAGTCGAATGGTGCTCGAACATCCTCGATATCCCTCAACTTGAATAAGTACATATGAAAAATTCGAACTCGTCACGTTGACGGGCTCTGCAGTTATACATATAATAGTAATAAATAGACTGCGTGTATCTTTATGCATTTATGCCATTTAAAACTTTTTTTAAAAATACTGGAATGGAAATTTTGATAGAATTTCCTACAAGGCTATCTACAAAGGCTACTCTACCCCACTGAAAATAACCACTGATTTTATTCTATTCCACCTGTATGCTCTGGATAGCATAAAACATCAAAACGTCATTACAACATAGTCGAAGCGACATAAAAATTGCGAACGTACCTAGAATCGAAATATGAAGAATTTTTATCCGAGGTTTGAAATGAAAGTTATACCGATTCGTTTTAATTGTGATTGTAAAAATGGGGAACGGGTGAGCGAAGATATTCAGTCGAAGAAAATATTTCAAATTCAATGAAAAGTTCGTGTGTTAAAGCGTCAACGACTCGAGGATGGCAGGAACCCCGCTCCGGCCATTATCCGACGAAGGACTTTCACTTTTTCTTCGTTGACGATGCTTCTAACCAAGCGGCGATTCTTTATCCGAGGGAGAGAAAGCATGCCGCCGCGCGCCGCGCCGCGTCGGAAGAATTTACGTAGCACTTAATCTCGCTACTTAGAGGCCTTGGCGGAATCACCCTACTCCGCATTTCTTGCTACCTATTCTTCTTCGCCACGCTGTTCTTCCAGCTCCACTCATCATCGTGAACCTCTTCGTTACATTCAAACACTTTCGCGAAAACTCTCAATAGGAATTGAGTTTAGGAAACGAAGGGAAGTTTGCAAGCAGGCTACCGTTAACAATTAATGTTCTGGACGTTCTGCTTTTGAATACCATTTTTCTCATTAACTTTTACGAATTTCTCTCGGAAGAATTTAGGTACATGTCATCTCTACATACATATAAGCTATACTACGTATAGCGAACTACGTATTACATACATATATTCAATGAAATAAAATAGCAAAGGGTTCGCCGGCATTATTTCGTAAGAATGGAATTGATGGCTCGTAAAGACGGTGGTCTGAGCAGTAGAAAATCGAAAGCAATCGCATATTATACGAGGCGCGGGAAAAGGGCCGAGGGAAACCTCGAATCAGTCATGAAACGAATCCTTTAATCGCTTCTACTAAAATATTATAAGGCGCGTAATCGCCGCGATCGCGCCGAAATCCGACGACTAATCTCCTAACCGTAAAAGCGGTTTCATTTACTCATTCACCTGCCCTTACTGCGTACTTCGCTCGCTGCTTGCCCAGATTTTAATGACAGTCGCGACTCGGCCCGGTTGTTGTTGCGGCCATGGCTATACGGGGGAGAGTTAGTTACGAGAGTCTTTCTCGAAGCTGAATAGAGAAGACAATATGCACGACAAAAGCTGTATTGCTTGACGAAATAAAGAAATAAAGAAACAGGACAGTACACGGAATCGGATCTTTATGCGTTTATAGGAAAATTGAGTAGATGAAATTCACAATTGTTGGAAAATTAAAAAAGAAATTGAAAACGCCAATATACATATGATTTCTCCTCTATTCGAATGATTTAGGGAAGGAATAAGATTTCATTTGTTTTCTATTTGTTGCAATAGTTGCAGACAAGTTATTTGCGAAATCACGTTGTCCGAGGACGCAAGAATAATGAAAGAAAGGAATCTAGGAGCGACACAGGTGATCGACTAGTTCGGCTCGATTTCTCTTTCTTCTGGCACAAAATGAATGAAGGTGGCTGCCCGAAGGAACGGAGGAACGGAGGAACGAACGAAGGGTTCCCGGGCCCCGGGTAACCTGCGGCAGATGAGATAGGATTGAATGGACGTCGTGAAGACGCGGGATAAGGTGTGGAGGGAAGATGGTGCGACGCGCGACGGAGGGTTGCCGAGGAACAACCGTGCTGAGAGTGGCGAACGAAGGCACCGAGAGACCGGAGAGACTGGGAAGAAAATTGTAAAAACTGGCGGGGATGCGAAGGAAACGGGCTGAAGGCTGAGAAAACTGAGAGAATAAACGAGGAGACGCGGGCAAGCAGCCTGAGAAAGAAAGAAAGAAAGAAAGAAAGAAAGAAAGAACGAGATGGGGTACTGAGGATGGGACAGCGATCCGGAAGGGTACGCGGGGGAAAATGAAGAGGATAGGGCAGGAAAAATCAGAGGGAAAGGGCGAAGAGGCGAGAGGGTGGAGTTGGTCCAACGGTACACGGGCGCGGGCGATGAGACGAGACCAGATGAGATGAGATGAGATGAGATGATAGTGTTGCATGTAGCGCGTGCGCGTACCGACTCAATAAACATCCGTAGAAGCCTCGGTAAGACCCTGGTCTGCGCTCTGGATTACCGCCGCTACTTTCCTTTATTTTCCGGATGCAATGCCTCCCTCTTTCGACTCATCTTTACCGTGACCCCGTCTCTCTCTCTCTCTCTCTCTCTCTCTCTCTCTCTCTCTCTCTCGCCCTGTCGAAAAAGAAACCGGACTTGTCATTCTTTATGTACTTGTTCCGCCCGGCTCGGTCTCCTCGCAGAACTGGATTAAGAGGTGGCCAGTGTGTTTGCGAAATCACTGCATCCGTCGCGTCGCGTCCGTAATCGATTTGCTCTTTACTTGCAACTTCCGCCGCGCCGTTCTACCTTCTGCGGGCGAGACATTTTTCTATTCCATTTCCAGATTGGCCGGGCTACCCAATCTCGCAAGTAGACGGATATATTCCGCGGTCACGACAGAAACGAAATCGCAAAATGCAAAACTGTATCAGCCCCTTGCCGTAACATTTTCTTTACAATTACAGTGCTTAACCCTTTCCCCTTGCACTCGGAGCTATTTTAACTACCGTATGTGATTTCACTAATTTTATCGATATGAAATTGATGTGTTACAATGCCTCGTACAATATTTCAATGTTTAGTCATTCGGATCAGATACCAACATACTGAATATAAAAAGTCTTATATTATCATATATTAATCGATCGTTCACTTTTTTTCTGTACTGTTCTTTAAAAATCTTATAAGTATAATATTTTCCCCGCTTGTGTGTTACCGGGTTAAATTACCAGTTAAATAAGGCTTTTCAACTTTTAATTCTGCAATCGATTTCGACAATTGGAAGTGGTCGTGTCAACATGCGTTTCCCATAAATGAAGAAAACTCTATTCGAAATGGTGTAATCGTTTTCCGTTGAAATATTTAACGACTCGTGTCGCGTTGTATATGTATGTACATATGTATACTATATACCTATTTCCGGCTAGAGATTGTACGAAAAGTGGCATAAGTGCTGCGTAAATAACCGTCGCAGCCAATTAAACCGATAGATACACCGTCTTTCTCATTATGTACCGTCCATCCACCTGCGTATGTATAATATGTATATGCCCGGCGTGCTACAACTGTCGCTTTGCCTTCCGTATCTTTACAATAATCTCACATCATATGCGCTCGTTATCAACGAGTAAACTACCTTTTCGATGGGTCGGTCAAGCGCACGTGTTCCAATGAAAATTTATCTTCTTCGTACGGCTCGTGGTTGCAGGACATTTATATGTATTAATATTTTCGTCGCTTCAGCTTTTTCGTTTCGTTCCTCGCACTTACGTATTATGTATATCTAATATCTACATACACCCCAACGTCCTCAAAAGTATGTATGTGGACACTTATCGTTGAAATTTCTGTACCGTTTCAGTGTTATTAGACGATACTTATTGTTCACAGAGCTGGGTAAAATAGCTGGGTAACGTGAGAAAATTTTCGCGATTTCATTTCTCATGACCAACGGGGCACCTTCTAAATTTTCATTACAGGCACAGATAAAACATTTTTAAGTCGTCACCTTTACTTTTTCCTTCGTAATTGCGACCAATAACAATTTCAAAAAATTATGTACACATTACCTAGCAAACTAATACCTTTAACGTCTCAAAATCAAATACTCGAGAGCCGTTGGGTTCAATTTTGAAAAAGTTGTTCGCTTGTAACAGGTGTACGAATACTTTGTACACCCACTGCGGATGGTTCTTATCTCGCATCGAGTCCCTTGGTCAAGCAAGCGATCAATTTCACGGTAGAACCGTCGCTAGTACCTAAGAAATTCGAAGCCCACCGCAAAACTGGGTACTCGTTCGTTTCAACACCTGGAGTGTCTCCGTCGGAAGTGCGAGTGGGTTGCTTCAACGACAGCCACTCGCCCCTTCGTTAATTGAGAAAATCCAAGAGTCGTAAGGTAGACCACGCCTGGATCTTTCGGCCGTTGGGTTCGGTTAGCAGGAAAACCGAGATCTTCGCGCGCCCGTCGAGCGTTTCTTCTTCTTCTTCTTCCATTTCACCGTTCTTTCTCGCTTGTTCAGACCCCTCGGAACCGTTCACTCGGCGTGCTCCACTGTAGAGAATTAGAGGCGTACACAGAGAAAACGAGGAGGACGACAACGATGTCGACGAGGAGGACGCTCGAGAGTTCCCTTCGCCGCATCCCCTTCTTTCCCTCAGGTCCTTTCCTTCCTTCCTTTTGTTTTTTTCCCCCGCGAGGCTGCTCCTTGCTCCGTCTCTCTTATTCTCCACCTCGATTCTCAGTTCCCCTGCTACTTTATGCCGGGAAGCCTCCATTAAATTCATTAGGCCATTAGTGGCTGCAACCCTCCAAGATGGCTCCCGTCGCCTGGCAACGCTCTGCTTCTCCACGCTCCTCTCGGCTCGTGGTCTCTCCTTCTTCGTCGTTCGCGGCAGTCTCACCCCCTTCGCCATTCGACTGTCCCTCTGCCCGCCCGTTGCCCTCTTCGTCTTCTCCAGTCTTCGTCCACCTTCCGTGTCCCTCTTACCAGCTCGAACACCCGTGTCTCCCTCTCGAGCGGGTGGGTCTTGGCGGGTGTAATTAGATTCAACGAGCGAAAAGGGAAGGCGGTGGTGGGTAGGTTCGTAGGTCGGAAAAGGCGGCGGTGGCCTAGGAGGGTAGCTTCGCTCTCGAGCTACGTTACACCGAAGAGGGCCATTGCCTCCGGATGTCCAGAGTCTCTCCTCGTCTCTCTTTCTCTGCCGAGCGCAGCCACCCCTCTCTACCACACAACCCACCTCTCCTTCTCTCTCTCTCTCTCTCTCTCTCTCTCTCTCTCTCTCTCTCTCTCTCTCTCTCTCTCTCTCTCTCTCTCTCTCTCTCTCTCTCTCTCTCTCTCTCTCTCTCTCTCTCTCTCTCTCTCTCTCTCTCTCTCTCTCTCTCTCTCTCTCTCTCTCTCTCTCTCTCTCTCTCTCTCTCTCTCTCTCTCTGTCACTCACTCTCTCTCACTCTCTCTCCTTCCTCCCCCATCCACCTACCCTCCTACCCACCTTTTCTCAATCTCACAATGCGTGTTTTTTTGACGTGGTTGCGCGGAACGTTGAGAAAGAAGTTTAGTGCGAGGATTATGTTATTCGAGGGACCCGGCCTCGCGCAAGATACAGACTACCTTTCCGGTCGAATATTGGGGTTTCAGTTTTACCGACTTCCCCGAGCAAGGGAGACCATGCAGCTCGACGAGCTCGGTACAGATACGTTTCTCATTGGCCGAGAAATTTTCGGTTTCTGCGAATCAGGACCTGACATAACACGTTGACGGTAATCGTAAGGAGGGAACGAGATTGATTCTATGGAAAGTGTTAGGTTGTTCAACGAAAGTCCTTTCGCTTTTCCAAGGGAAAATGAAGGCCGTTCACTGTTTAGTAGCCGAGCAGATGGCGAAAAGTCCTAGGCATAGAACGGGTCGCTACTCACCGAATAAAACTTCTAAATAGCGAACGCCTATAAAAGTTTTATTCGGTGAGGTAGCGACCGTTTTGTTCCAGGAGCTTTCGACATTCTTCTGGCTACTTGGAAATTCTATGCTCGTAGAGTTTCTGTTTTTTCTACGAAAATTCTATCGAATTGTATATTTCTAGTCTGTTTTGAACATTCTCATAAGCCATAAATGCATAAAGATCCTATGTCTAATGTCAAATTCATTCAAATCATGCTTGCATCAACTGTGTTTCTTTTTCCGAAAAAGTCGCAAACGTTTGCACCCATTTGCATAAATGGAAATTGTTCCTCCTTGCGCAAAATCGTATAGATGACGTTCATTCTGCCGTAGATTATTATGCGATTAAATGTTCGGTAGCAGGAATAGTGTTCGTCGAAGAGGTTGATTATCCGAGGTCGACTACGAAGCTTTTGTATTTCTGCTCACGTTCCTCTTGCTTTTCCCCAGTTCTATTTGAATCTGCGCTCTTCCACTGGGCCAATCTAGCAGAGACCAAATAAATGGAATGATTCTGGTCATCTCCATCTAATTACATCGCGGGATCAAGTTTCAGAATTATTCGATGAATGATAAAAGAAGTAAATGAATCTCATGGTTATACGTACATACTTATGTCGGTGTCGTTAAAATATTCAGCTCCAATCAACTAAAGAATTGCTTTCCTTAAATTCATTTATTTCACATTTTTCACTGGATATTTAAAGAATACTGTACAGTTGGAAGAAAATTTCAAAATTTCAAAATTTCAAAATTTCAAGATTGCCGAAATTATAATGTTGAACACATTTTTCTTGAATTGGTGGGATAAATATCTCAAAAACTAATTAATCTGAATTGAACTCCGAAGACGAAAATTAAACTTGAATTTTGTTTGTAAAGCCTGTAAATCTGTAGAAAGTGTCTTTCGTAGTACAAAGAATGTCCGAACTGAAGAGCTTAGAATTAAACCCCTTACAAAGTGATACAGTAAATAAAAGTAACTCGTTGAAAATTTCATGATTTCACGAAATGCATGAAAAATCGAAAGATTGGAAGATTGAAGATATTCCGATTGTCACAGCAATGAAATTTGAAAGCCACAGATCGTTGTCTTATTCATTTGGCTAGAAAATAAAATTCTGAGCATGATCGTTTCTGCGGAACCTCCGTTTAATTAGTGGAGCAGCGCCGGACGATCTCGTCGAACTGGCCGATAGCAAACGAGGGGGATCAAGGAATCAGAAATGACGATGGTTTCGGTGTTGCATTCCCGTGCGCGCGGGTCCTGCCGCGAGTATTTGTACGCGGCTGTTTTCGGGGGTGGCGGAGCAAAAGGGACTCTTAAAATACTCCGAGAGCTTCTAAATCATGGAGGCTTAGTTGCCGTCGTGCGAGCAGGGATTACCTACCTTACTTCAAAGTGCCCTGCAGGTGCGGGCTCTCCGTTTCGGATCTTCTTCCACGACAGAACGTTGAATGATGTGTCAGTTGCATTTAACGGCACCCTGCGTGCGTGCTCGTCGACTATCTGCTCCTTTTCCGAAGACAGACAGACACACGTATTTCCCTCGGTTTCGTACCTTGTCCCCTGTTTGCAGGATATTCTCAGCAAAGAATCTTCGATTCGCTGCCTCCGTGTGTTCTTTCTTTTGAATCGCTCGGCAATTGCTGGAAAACTACGGCGAAACATTGGCCCGTCTCTCTGTGAGATATTTCGGGGTGGTCCAGGTTTGATTTCGCATTGATTTATCTTAATTAAATTTATCTAAATTAAAGAAATAATATAAAAATTGATTTGATCTCTTTTCACGACTTTGTTGCATTGGCATCCTTGAATTTTTTAAATCTTTTCCGACTTTATATTTCACCCAACCAATTTCTTCATAAATGCATAAAGATCCGCACCTAGAACGTGATCATCTTTCAACCTGGAATCATTGTTATGCACACGATATCGATAAAAATTGTCGCGCGAGCCGTTTCGTGGACCATGCTTATCCTAGACCTTTTCAGAATAAAAACTACATCTGAAATTTTCTGGTTCGAGTTTCGGTGGTCTTCTACGCGCCGCGCCGCGCCGCGCCTGCGCGATTAAAGCAAGGAAGGTAATCGTGAAACCGGAACAGGGGCAAGGTTGAATCTTCAATTCTATTATCCGGAGCCGGGGCTTCCGTTACTGAAAATACTCAATTACCGGGATACCACCGAGGAATATACCGCACCGTTGAGGAATACGGGACCGGGGCGGGGCGGGCGAGATTATGCGCGGCGGCAAATTCGAAAGCACGGATAGCGATTACCATGCGAATTAAAGGAGCGTCGTCGTCTTCGTAGTCGTAGTCGTAGTCGTCGTCGGGGCGACGGCAGAGAGCGGCCATCTTAGAACGCGGATCCCGGGGCCCGAGTAATTTTATTTTCGAGGGGAACGAAGTCGCGGAGCAATACGCCCGATTCTCCAAGTCTCGGTCCTAAGCCCTCAATTTCACTAGAGTAAAAGCTGAACGGAGAACGTGATAAAACGGCATCTTATTCCGGCGTTTATATTCAATCTCGGTCGACTCGGCCACAAAGGGATCCATTTGAAGCATGTTAGTCGATGCCGTATATGAAGGGATAGATACACAGCCCAGCACGTAAGTGGAGAACGCCGGAGGGTGGCCAGGGGGCGGGAGGTAGAAACGCGGCAATGCATTATGTAGCACCATGCTGATCCTTATATGCATCTATGCATGGGGTTGCAAGGCGTAGCAACTTTATGAACGACCTGTACCCAGCACGTACGAACGATCCGAAAAGCGTTAATGCACAAAACCGACTTGAACCCCCTCTGAACCGTTTCCCCGTTTCCCCGTTTCCCCGTTTCCCCGTGCCGGCATATTTCAACTGGCTCCTTCCCGAAACTTTGCCCCGGTGCTCGAGATTAGTTTTATCGTCTTACTTCGGAGGATCGTCTCTCTCGAAAAAAGTTCCCGGTGAAATTATGCGACCGCTGCGCGCTGGGCCGCGTGTGCCCCGACGCGCAAAGTGGCCTCTTTTTAACTTTCCCCGTGAACACCGCACCGGTGCGGTGCGGCCGCCCGGCTAAATTAATATCTACACGCGCCGCATTTTCAACGGACCAGCAGCATTCCGGAGTCGAGACGTTATGGCATCGCGAGACCCGCAGAGCGATACGATGCTCGGATCGTCGAGAGATCTCACGTGCAACGATACAGAGAAACATTTGGTACGGAGGTGCTCGGTTACGGGGTATGGACACTACCTAGGGTGGACCTTAACCCTTGCCTTTTGCTACCGTGGATCGGATATCTTGCTTCCACGATGTTACGATGTCGAACAAGCTATGGACAACCGTGGACGAGATACATATCTCGTGTATCTTTATTACCGATATTCATAGTACCGTGTTTTCTTTGCAAGTTTAACACAAGTAATCGATTTTTAACGGATGTCATCGTTGGAATTTCACAGCATTGTATAAAACGTACCTTAGGCTACTTAAAAAAAAAATGTTTTGGTGTTCTTTCGATCGAAAATGGCGGCTCTTCTAGATGAGCTTTCCTATAAAAACGTAGTGTGCTTGAAATGTATAACGATTAAAATGCAGAGCTCGTACGCGAATTGTATAAACTATAAACGATACAGCGTATGCGATCCCCTGTAACTTATTTTTACATTTCATCCAAGTACATAACTTTCAAAGTGTAGAATCGTCATAGGTTCATTCGATAAAGGAGTGTTTCGTTTACGTTAGCGTGCATACGAAAGTACTACCACGTTCTGCACTCAAGTTGATTGCGTCTCGCAGGGACTGTCGAGTGTATTAAATGGAGAACAATCGGTGCACCGTAACAATCGGAAGAAATAGAATGGAAGACCACTCAGCATTATTTCGTCAAGTATTTCTAACAAGTAGACTTCGGTAGTTGTCCGTGCAAATTGAAATTTATGTAAACATACTTGCAGGAACAAATGTTAATGATTTCAGTTGGATTTTGAAAATAAAATAATGTTACTATATCTCTTATAATGGGGGCGGGGGGGGGGGGGGGGGGGGCTGTGTTAAATAGTCACAGTGTGGTAATAATAATAATAATAATAATAATAATAATAATAATAAAAAGAAGAAGAAGAAACTTTTATGTGCTAGTGGGAAAGAATATTATCGTAAGAATAGGAAGAGACGACTGAATGGGGAAAGCCGACACAATAGGGTGCAAGAAAAGAACCAAACGACTAGCTGAAAACTTCACAGAGTAATCGACCCGAGACTACTATAATAAACTCGAGATACCCATCGCCATTCTAATCGTAAGAAACGTACACAGTCTGATTGTCAGAAAAAGAGCTATTATATACATATTTAATATTTACTAATAAAAATAGGGCAACGATTACGTTCCTTGAACCTGCACGCTATTATTAAACGATACTACATTGAATTGTTACCATCTGAAGCACTGATTTATTGATTTATTAACACCGATACTTTTGAGCGGGAGTGTGTGAATGCAAATGATCTTCGAGAAGAATTACGCGATGTGGCCCGAACGCAAACAACGAGCAATGACGAAGGCGCACGTTTGATGTCTTCTAGAACCGATTTCGATCGTGAAACCTTGTGTCGGTCGTTTCAATTTCAATAAGACGCATCGTTATAAGGGTAAAAAGTAAAAACCCGAACAATGAACGACAAGCCTGTATTTCCTGACCGGTTATCCGGCAATATTTCACGAACGCTTCTTCCTCCGCGCCGCGTCTTGTTTTATTTCCGCTCATTCCTAATTTTGAAAACGTGACTACCCTATTAGTTTCTCGCAAGCAACTTCCAGCGAGCCAGCTGGTTTCGAATGTAATCCGAAGACGGAGTACGGTCCGTTGGTTTGGTTCGATTCAAGCCAGCGTACCGCCAATAAATAACGTGCTGCCGAGATCCACTCTATACGGCTATGGCTATACTATGTATGTATACGGTATACGGTATACAGTATACGGTATACGGTATACGGTATATACAGTATACGGTATACACACAGTATACGGGATCACCGTGGCATAATTCGTGTAGGGGAATTCGAGCAGGGGAGAAAACATAAAGTCGTAAACATCTGACGTTCAAAAATCATTGAATTTGACGATTCCATAGCTGACAATTGGACTAATCTTTATGCAAAGTAACAATTTGTTCCGCCGATTGCTGGAAGTTCATACCGAATAGAAAGTTGTTCTCCCCTATAATAATTTTCGAAAGATCGAAAATGAAATATCGACATTTTTTCATTCTTTTAATGTTTTCATAATACTATCTTAAATTTCACTTACGCGATGTTATCACGAGACAACACATTTTACTGGATTAAAAAGAGATCGACATTGCATTGCAACATTTGAATCACACCTTCGAGTAAAACGAAATAACAAAAAACAATTCGGAACTATAATCACCTTAATTATCCAAAAGAACCAGAGTACCGGGGAGCAGTTCAATAAAAGAATAACTATAATGAAACCGAATAAGTGAATTATAAGAAACAGAACAGATTTTGCAGGTTCGATTAGGTTGATTAAACTGGAATTAAGTCGATTAAAACGCAACGCCTTGCTAATAAAGTTGATAGCACCCGATTAAACGGTTTCTCGGTAACGGGACCGTTCCGAACTGATTGTGAAACCAAGAGTTGTTTACGCAAAACGCAAAACGCAAAACACGCGGAAACGACCGACGCGGCGCGTCGCGGCGACCTCTCCGTCAGTTGTAAAATCGAAAAGAACTGCAACACCTCGTTTCAAATAATTTTTCACGTTGTTCACTACCCGAAGGTAGACACCGCGACGCGCCTGTGAATAGGCTACCGGTAGATAAAGCGTTAACAAAGCCGCAGCGGTCATTTTTGCAAAGGAAAATGGAAAATTTCCGCAAATTTTCGTGCAATCCTACCTGTGGTATGTTTCAAATCTTTCAAGTTTTGTGTCCCCATCTTTTAAAAATCAATAAAATTTCACAAATACCTATGCAGGCAATTTTCCCCTGTATGGTACACTGAGTTTTAACATTAGAATAGCAGTACGCAGAGAGTAGGTTAAACGAATCTACGCGCGAATTCCACGCGATGTCAACAAATTATTCAAAATCACTAATAGCGGAGATGATAAATTGAATAATCCAATGGCGCCAACAAACAAAAAGACACCGAAGAGGATAAGATCAGCAAGGAATTTGATCTCTGGCCACCGTTAGCGATCGAGAATAAAAGCTGAAAGTTATCTAGCGAAGAATTCGGTGATTGTCGTAGCTGTTTCGGATTTCAAGTTCCGGAAGGGTAATCGCGGAAGGGGAAATCGTCCGATATAACTGATCTCGGACAAAAAGGAGTGCAAATTCGTTCGAAGGCCTCGTGTCCTTGTACCCGCGACCCGCGTATTGCGTATGCATGTGTACACGATCAAAGGCTACGCCAATGATCGCGGACAGCGATAATGTCGCGGCGATGTTAGCGGAGATACGGGGCTTGGTATCTTTATTACCCTAAGCGAGACACGTTGCTCAAGTTAATATTAATTGCCATTTTATCTTGCTCAGACGGCTGATATTTCGAACGGAGTAATCTTCGAGAATTTTATGACACTCGAACCACCAGCGAACCACCAGACCTTCGAACTCTGGGAACTGGGAACAAACTTGGAACCGGTGCGGCGTGGCGTTTCACTTACAATTAGTATTTGTATTTGCAGACTCCGATTCCATCGACAACCTATTTTCGCAAGCGCGAGCGCTGGCGCGCGCGTACGCCTTAATTTAACTGCTCTACGCTACGTAACCTCTTCAAAAGTTTTACGACCGACGCGATGCGACGCGCGACGGAATCACTCCGACGCGACGTTATATTGCATCTGCTCCCGTCGCGCGTCGCGCGTCGCGCGGTTCTCGCCAACATCGACTCGACAAATTGAACGGTCAATTATTGCTACCCGCTATCCCGTCGCGATCAGCTCCTAACGAAGTTCACCGTGTAATTTTACATATTACATACCCCTCCCTTTGCACTCCTCTGTCGAGTGTGACTAATCTTATCGATATAAAACGGATAGAATACTTGCTGGTATTTGGTACAATTTTTTCAGGAGTTTATAACAATATTAAATACGTTTAGCAATGTATCGAATACAAAAATAATGCCGCAAATCTTTTGAATAATGGTAGAAGAATCATTAGTGGCGCGTCTCTCAGAGTCCCCAATCGAGTGCAAAGGGTTACACTAGGGGTCTACGGAACATTAAAAGCCAGTAGTTTAAATTACCTTATAAAAATAACAAGAATGCGTCTCTGTACAAATTTTGGTAAAATTACCGATGACGTGTAAGAGAGAGAGTGCCACTTAACATTATAAAATAAATAAATAAATAAAGGAAGAACCAAATAATACATATAAAAAATAAAAACCAGTTTCATATACATTTTTTTTCACTGACGTCGAGTCACACTCGACAAAGGGGTGGAAAGTGGAAAGGGTTAAGGGTTAATGAGATTTGTTCGTATTGAATTTTCCGTTCGGGGCTCACCGAGCAGCCCCAGGATCGTCAGGTTTCCGATCACACTCGGTATCGTAGCACCCGTTGAAATAAATGACTTCGCCGGCTCGTTGAGAAACTGTCTCTCAGGTTTGAAACGAGCTGCGATATTTGTTTCTCCCGTCGAACGTCAGAGTTCCAGGCGATTCACGGGGGAGATCGTCACCATGGGGAAAGACGGGACAACATATTCACGAGACTCCTGCTGCTGCTGCTGCTGCTGCTGCTGCTGCCTCGGATTTTATTCCGTCGCTATATCCTGAAATCTCTGCGGGACCCGGTATTCCCGACGTGTTTACGTTTACACCTCCGCGAGGGCAGTTCTCGTTTCGCAGTCGTAGAGAAAGACTGACAGAGAGAAAAGAGAGAGACAGAGAGAGAGAGAGAGAGAGAGAGAGAGAGAGAGAGAGAGAGAGAGAGAGAAGTTTCGGGAGTAACGTTCATGCTTTCGAAAACACAGAGTGTCTTCTCCCCGACTGTCTGCACTGGGGACAGTCATTTCACTGAAATTACACCGATGTCACTATTTTTCCTACCAGTTACAATATTTGTTAGGTGTCGTTCGTTGAAAATCTCCAAAATAATATATCGATGCCAATAAATTTTTGTAATCATTCTACTATTTGAAATTTCGCCTATACTCATTCTCATAAACGCATTTGTTGATTTCTTCACTGCTTTGCAAATCCAAGTTGCTGTTAGTAAATTGAACAGTTGGGAGACACGTGCCGAGGAAAGGAAGTGCAACCAAGTCTAGTAGAACGTTCATTTTACGCGGGCATTTTTTGGTGTAAGTGTGTCGTGCGCCAGATAGGTGATAAGATTACGGAAGAAGATAAGTTGCAGAGAGAGATAAAACGCTCTTTGTACATTGGACTTGTAATTAATAGGTGTTTCAAAGCATCTCTTGGAATCTCTGTGAAATTAGTACATTAATCATAGACACCGCAATTCCCAGTAGACTGTTATTCTTTCCTAGTTTAGAATTAACAAAAAAAAAACGAATTTCTTTATTCAAACGATGAACTTTAATCGATAAAATATTTTCTTATTTATTCGTTTTGGCAAAAGATCATCGAACCAAAGGAAAAATATCTTATTCGTTAAAATTCATTGCTCGAATAAAAAAAATTGGGCTCTATTTCGCCTGAAAATACCGAAATTACTTTTTTGCCAATCGAATATTTCGCATAAAGATCCGCCGCAGTCTAATTACTATATGTATTAGCAACCGCAACCCTGCGAACCGCGCGACAGGTTAACCACTAGGCCGGTACGTCGATACCCAACATTTTCCCACGACATTCAATAACGTTGTAATCGTTGGACGTCAGTTTGCAAATTTATGTAATTTATGTACGCGTCTCAATAAGTATACAAATTTCATAAAACTCTGCGATAGCCCCGTGCTCCCGAATAATGCAAATTACGCCTCGTAAATGTAAAAATAGAACTTTTCAGAGGGATTGCGATATGCCCAGATTAATATTTTATCTAGCGCTTTCAACTACTGAAAAACCCCGTCGCGTCGCGTCGCGTCGCGTCGCGCGTCGGTGGATCGACTGGGATCGACCTAGTTAAATGCATTAAATTCGATGGATTCGGACCGGTGTCGTATGTAATTCGAAACATACGGACTGTAATATCTTATGACTGGCATGCCATTAACGGCACGACGATCATCGTAATATACGTTTAGTTTAGTTTAGCGGACGAAGGGGTGCCAAGCGAGCGACCCTTCGCGTGCCACTGGAGGGTGCATAATTTATCGCTTTTCCCCAACCACCATAATGCAACACGTTACACGCTTGGTATGCATGTAGATTCCGAAGGTTATCGATGCTCCCTTAGTATCCGGGGCGCCGCGCCGTATAATGGGCCGTCTAACTACCGATAAATAGCCTAATCATCGACTGGAATTCATTGCCATGGCTTTTCTCTTAATTCAATATCTAACGCGTAATTAGAGCAGCAAGCCGGTGAACGACGGGAAAGATTATGCGTGTCTTTCGACACTCGCGTCATCTTTTCTCTTTTTCTCTCTCTCTCTCTCTCTCTCTCTCTCTCTCTCTCTCTTTTGCCTTCTACGTTGAGCGCCTCAGGCCTCTGGTTGGTGTCTTTCGTATGGCGTGCACAGATCCGAAGAATGGCTGAAAGCATCGAAGGTCTGTAAAAGAACTGAACAAGTTTGCTTTTAGAATAGAATTGGTTTTTATTGTGACTAGATTACAAACGGGGCCTTTCGGCGCTCAATATCGCCCAGTAGGAACGTTTGCACGTAGTGAGTGAAACGACAACGGGAATGAGAACATTCTATTGCGGGCATTTTTCCAATCACTCACCGCGGGAACTGGGATATGTGATTACGACGAACATTTGTACGACATCGGGATTCATACAAAATAGCGGTCGTTTCTTACGTCTAGCTTACGTCGATAGTTGATGTATAGCGTTTAGGTCTATATCGGTTTCCGAAGTTGGTCGACTCTGCCTCGTTGAATCTCGTTCGCCGTCACACCGCACCACCGTCCACACGACTTTACTATAATGTACGTATGTGTGTGTATGTATGCAAGTGTTCCAATACTGTTCGCGATTATGTTTATGTTTGATAGCTCGACATTTACCTGTTTTTTTTTTACCAATGTCACCCGTATAATAGGAAAGATCACGTAAACAGAACGCAGAACGAATCGACGTACCTCGGAAGATCGATTTACACGCGCCCTTGCAAGGGTGTCGAATACAGTTTATAATTACTCAATAATGTTAATAATATTTATAACGTACGCTTAGCCGATAAAGTGATTTCTCTCCTCGTACACTATACAAAAGCGACGTCGGAAATCGCGTCGCCCATCAATTTCTCGTTTTACTTACAGCCCGTAATACGTTTCTTCTTCGTCTTCTTCCTTCTCTTTTTTCTTCTTGATCTTGTTGTTGTTTTGGTATCCTGCTGTATAATGTTATTATCATCATTACAATATAACAATTTCTGATAGATATTTACGAATCGCGTGAAATCAGCGTCTACTATACATGTATCTACAGAATAGTGAGTACGTGATCCGCGGCGGGATCTCTTATTAAGCATACTCTTCTTCCTTTCCATTGTTACCAGTCTAGAATCGCAACTCAACTCTCTTTCTTATTCCGTTATCGTTCGAGTCTCGAAAGACAGACAGTTCCGGTGTGAACTGTGATTCCGTGTCACGAGCGATACAAGCGAAGTAAACGTTTAAGAAAATAAAGCTCGTGCTCTCTCTCTCTCTCTCTCACACACACACTCTCCCTCTCTCTCTCTCTCTCTCTCTCTCTCTCTCTCTCTCTCTCTCTCTCTCTATTTCCTCGTCGTTTATACTTTTTTTCCCCGATAGGTTGCGCTCTGAACGGCGAGCATCATCATATTGCACTTTGGGGCTCGAGTATTTGTCAAGAACCGAGACGAAACGTATGTTCAATCGGAAGGCAACTAAAGCTTAATTGATCGCGGGGAACTTAGAATCCATAGTACGCTAACGTGACGATCTCTCTCTCTCTCTCTCTCACTCACTCACTCTCACTCTCACTCTCTCTCTTTCTCACGGTCTTGCGCAAACATTACGGAAGAAGCATGCGCCTCGAAACATGATAAATATACACCAATATAATCGTTCGATCGTCCATGAGTTTACATCGTATGTACAACAACGCTGTTCTATCGTTCAGCTGTCCGGCTGGGAAGAGCATGGTTCAGTCGCAACGAATGACTCGACGAACAAGGTACGGCCGCGCCCGAGAACCGGAAGTCGTTGTCCTTAGATCGTTCGCGAGATCATGGGGCGAAGAAGCTCGAGCCAAAGGCTACTCGATGCACAGTAGTCGGAAATCGCGAAAACGTGGTCAAAATAGAAAAGAGTACTCTTACAATTTAGTAGAATTTACAATTACGTATACAAACATAATTATACAACGTACAGTTTAGTTGAAAATTGATACTCTGGGAAAATAAATCAATGAAACCAGAATATTATATTAAATTAGGACATGCCCGACAATAGCAAGAATAGCGTTACAGCAGCGCGATAATAAATTCCAAAGGTAATTTCATTTAGTAGTTGAAACCGTCGATCTTTTAAAACTATCAACTTTGAACTTGTTCTGGCATTTTATAAATAAAGTGGTACTATAGAACACAGATTGTGAAAAATTGTTTAGTTTTGGCCAGGATTTCGGTCGAACTCACCACTGTGCGACGCGACGGACCCTCGCGCCACTCGTGCCACTGCGCTTACAGCTGACAATCGACCGTACGGGGATCAAGAAACGAAGAAGGATCTAGATAGACGGTCTCGCAGCCAACCGTTTGGATCGATGCGATGGTGTTAGTTAGAAGGACAGAGCGCGCAGTGGTTGCGTCGAGTGTACCACCGTTTTCAGTTCTCCTCCCGTGGCAGAGACAACGTTTGGGATCCGAAAGCAATCGGCGGCATGGCCCAGCAATCGAGCAACGAGGGGCAATAACTAGCACTGGTGGCGTGCTGCCAGTATCCAGCCAAACCTGTGCCACCTCCGGCACCGGTTCCGGAACCACCTATCCCGATGCCAACACCGACGCCGATACCGCCGGTCGTCGCGACGACCTGCTCGCTCCCGATCACGTCCGTCTCCATCGCGCTTCTGTCGTCATCGATCTTCTGGTCCGCCGTGGTCCCGTCGTCGTCGTACATGAGGTAAAGGGGGTGCGAGATGGTCGACGAGGGACTCGACGACAATGTCGGGGAGGCGGCGGACCTAGGCCTGGGTCACTCTTGCGATCTCAGCTGATTGTCGGTTTGCTGGTTGCCGGAGACACCGGGAGCTGTCCCGACCGGCACTACTTGGCTGCCTCCAGCCAAGGACCTTGCCGAGCCGGGCATAGAGCTGCCGGCGGAATTCGCGGTGACGCTGTGCTGATGGGGGCTAGTCGTAGCCCCCGCTTCACCTCAGACTTGAGCCCTGGCGGTGGCGTTGACGTGAGCCTCTGTGCTACCCGGCGAGTGCGGGTTACCTTCGCCGGTCGACGCCAACGCGTATTGACACGCGCTCAATCCACCACCGCCGCCGCCGCCGCCGACCGAAGACGCTCTGGAGCTAACCGGGCTGCCAGCCGCGGACACCGGCGTGCTGTCTATGCTGAAAGAACTGCCGCTCAAGCCGCTGTACCCGCTGCTGTGCTGTCTGGCCTTCAATCGTAACGAGGCGATGCTACTCGAGGTCATCTCCGGAGCTACCGTTGTCCTGTGATGCGGCGTGTAAACCGGGGGCCCGTAAGGATGGTGCGGCGCCGCGGGTGTCGCGTAAGGACACGCTGCACCCGATGCTGCCACCGGCGAACCCGCCACGCCTAACCCCGAACCCATCCCAGGTAACATCGATGTGGCTGCCTGGCCGACGGACACTGACATTCCGCCCACGTGACTACCAGCCACGGACGTCGCCGCGTTGAAACAATTCACCGGACTGACTTGGGTATGGTGATGATGGTGCGACGCAGTCGGCACCACCGAGCCCAACGTGTTCACCCACGGGAAGTTTTTCGTTGCCAATGGAGATGGCACCTTCGCCGCCCAATTGTTGTACGTACTGTACGAACTGTACAGAGCGTCCGGATCCGCGAACGGCTGACCGATGAAACCGTTCAAGCTGGTCGTGCCGAAACTCGCCTTGAACTCCCCGGCTGCTGCCGCGGCCGCGTTCAACGCGTTCCGCTCTTTCTTCCGCCATTTTGCTCTCCTGTTCTTGAACCACACCTGCAAACAGACCGAAGCATTCCCCGTTAGCTGCTGGGATGCGAACGTTTCTATACATACATATATTCGGTTCTAGGTAAGTAGCTAACGTTATTTTGCCGATTTACGGACTCTACGATCTGCGTCTGTGAGCTATCACACAGGTTGTAGTAGAAATAAATACTTACACATGTACATATACATAGATATGATATGAAATAATCTAAAAAGTATTTTCTGTTTCTCTGTGAAATACATATAATCAATGTGACAAATTACTTTACTCCTGCGAGAATGTAATTAACGAAGAATACTATCTCAAGGTCAACTCTCGTAATCGCGCAATAAAATTATGGGAAAATGGAATATTCTCGAGGAACGTACGGAACAGCTTATACATATTTCCCCGCAAGGAAATTCTGGTACACAAAAACTGAAAGTACGTTCACGAGTACATCAATTAGCAGCAGCGGTTATCTTATCTTATCTGGTACGAAATAATTATGACCCGTTGGAGAGAAAATTACACCGTATTAAACAAACTACCGCATTTAAAACGATTATTTTTTTTCAGTTACATGTCTCAATTAGATCTTATCAGAATTTGTCGTAGATCTATAGATCGAGATTCGTGCATAAAAATGAAGTCACGTGATTAATACTATAGATCTCTTCCTAATATGCAGTTTTGCCAAAGGAATTTATCGTACATCGTGATATAAACGAGTAACGAGATATGCCAGGTTTGTTCGCACTGTGCGGCGCGCGACGCAAGACGCAAGACGCAAGACGCAAGACGCAAGACGCGACGGGACCATTGGGAAGGTGTTTAGGACCGTGAAACACCATAAGAAGAAATTCAGTTCTAACAATAAGAGGAGGATCTCTTCACAGGAGACGTTCACGACTGCTGTTTCTAGATTTTGCCAGATTTCGCGGGGTCCCATCACCGTCGATATTACTCGTCGAGCGAAAGGGGCAAAGCGAAGGCGTTTTCGTTGGGTAGACGACGCCGAGTCCCGAGACAAATGGCAAGAAAACCCCGGCGTGCTCCACCATCCTGAAATATGATGGCGTTAATTCACAAGGCGGCCCTTTCCCGCGCTCGATACTATACGAGGGTCGTGGGCGTAGGGTGGTCGGGAGAGGGTGAACCTCGTCAGCCGTTTCCACCCTCTTCCCCGTTCCCATTCGCCCTTCAACCTCGACGTCGCGCCGCGCTGCGCCGCGTCGTCGTCTCCTTTTCTCGTTGTTGCTTTTCCCATGACGCCCAACCTGCTCGTCCCCGACAATTATACGGGTGGTTGCACTTAGATACACGTCGCTCTCGCGTAACTGTAAGGGAAGGCAACGAGCGGCGGAATGCTGCCTCCGAGAGGAGGGTTCGGAGCTGGGAACTATCTGCTGCTGCTTCTGGTGGAGGCAGCAGCGACGCGACGGGCCAAAAAGAACGAACGAACGAACGAAGACGCTAGGGGAGAAACAATGACGGAGGTGGCTCGAGGATTCTCCGTAAGATGGATGGCCTAGCGATCACGCCGTGGAAACGCTAAGAGGCGCGACGAATCATTGAAAGAGGGGAAGTAGACTGACTAATGAAGAATTATGCGGTCCCTATCGCGATATCAGTGCTTCGGCGGATTCAAAGAATTATACATATGTATCGAGTTCTATTAGACAAACCGTGGCCAAGAAAGTACATGTTTCGTTCACGTATGTATTTTACTTACAGGAAGCCGGATTTTTATGCAAAATAAAAGATGTCCAAGTCAGTTTTAGGAAGCAGGAGTTAAATGAAAATGAACTGAATATGTGTGTGCAATCGATGCAGAAATTCTCTTATTTTACACAGAGATATCCGCAGTCTAATAATAATTGTATAATGCCGAAGGTACGGAAAAGTAACAAATGGTGGTAGCGAACGTGTCAACAAACTTAACACGCGTTCGCATAACCAGGGATCGAAAGCGTTCTGGAATTTCAGATTTCGTGGATCTTCCTATTGGATCTACTAAAAATAGCTAATGACACGAATTAGTTACGGGAGAATTTACATTAAGATGTAACGTTGTAACTCAAGACTGATGCTTTTCACGATTTAATGGCGGCCATGATTACTTTCATTCGAATCTTCTGTGAGATCCTTGAGGTCATTTACATCTTTTTATTGGACCCGACTACAGATAGCTAATCAACGAATTTGCTACTACAAGATATAAATTAGGATGAAGCTTTTGCAACCCCGAATAGAAATGGATCCAAGTATGTACAACCCCATTCGAGGATTAACGATCCCGTCCAGGCCGATGTTTTTGGCGATTTCATGGCAGCCACGGCTGGATCC
This sequence comes from Lasioglossum baleicum, assembly GCF_051020765.1. NCBI lineage: Eukaryota > Metazoa > Arthropoda > Insecta > Hymenoptera > Halictidae > Lasioglossum > Lasioglossum baleicum. The sequence continues at coordinate 134,446 of NC_134938.1, read as the reverse complement.
GTTCGAATCTTCTTCGCTCTCGTTGGAGCTAATAGAAATAGTTAATGACACGAATTGGCTACTGGAAAACGAAAATTTCGACAAAAAGTTTGCAACGTCGTGTCAAGAACGGAAGCAAGTCCCGTCATACGAGGATTAAGCTCATCAACAAGAATCCAGCACCGGGAACCCCTAAATCACCGAGAGCACGGCGCAAGCGCCTCTCCCGGCTACTTGAAGGTGAAAGAGAGAGCGAGAGAGAGAGAAAGAGAGAGAGAGAAAGAGAGAGAGAGAGCGGGGGGGGGGGGGAGAGTATCGCGAGAAATAAAGGCGGTGCGCGGCAAGGTAGCGGGAAAAAATATTTCCCGTACGTTCCCGGCCGTATAACCAAACTTTTCTTCGCGAGTGAACATCATTGGATTTCACGAAGCATCCCCGTAGACATGACACGGGGCGTCGGTAAGCCAAGAGGGGGAGTAAACTCGATAGGGCAGAACGGCAGCACGGTGGGCGAAAGATGCCGTGGCTCGAGAATCAATAAACTCTCGGAAGGCGCGCGCGGGTCGTTGGTATACACACAAGGCCGCGCCCATAAACTTTAACAGCATCGCAGAATCGCGACGCCGAAGACAAGCTTGTCGGGCGGAAACCAGCCTGATGCCCGATTCGTGGCTTATAAACTTGATGAGCGAAGTTGCCCGACCCTGGAAACTGAGAAGCCTCGGTTCACGCGCGTCAGCCACCGCGCTCGATGACTATGGCACAGGTTATTTCTATCGCGCAGGCTGACCCGACCACCGAACGTATATGTAATTAGAAAGAAACGTAAAACAATGCAACCGCCGAAAGTCAACTTTCTCGGTAGAACGAAAAGCTCCCATCCAATTATTTTGTTTGCTAAATATGAGCTTAATCGTCGCATCGCCGCGTCGTATGCATTGTACAATGTACAAATCGGCAGATGTAACTCAAAAGACTAAATACATTCAAACAATTTATGGACGTTCATGTGTTATTTTCAATTTATTAAAATTGTTGAAATTGTAGAAGGAAATTTTTATAGCGTTTCCGTGTTTTGTAGTTGACGAAGAAAATGTTTATTTTGCAAAAAGATCCGCAGTCTGGTCACAAGCGTGTACGTAGTTATACCTATTTGCAACCTTCTGGAACTATTATGTATTTTCATCGCGTCTAGTAAACTAATTCACCTAGTTTGGCAGAAAAACTGAAGCCGTCCGATACAATTATGCCGGGTCTTCCGTTAAGAGGTGTTATTTTAAATTGTAAAAAACGCCGTTCTTTTTACAATTAACAAATTTTTACAACTCTAATCTTCACGAATGAATAATAGTGCGAAATTTGAAATGACACCTCTTAATGGAGGACCCTTCGAAAGAGTCATTCCGATTTAATTAAAGTGTATGCGATTCCGTTGATGCCGAGGCGACGCGACGCCGCGCCGCGCCGCGCCGATAATTGTAATTCTGCCGCGATTAGAGGAAGCGAAGAGCGTTGGGACAGACGTGTTTCGTAGCAGCAGTCTAAACTTCTAAACGAAACGAATCGCGTTTATCCGATTGTTCAGGGCCCGTTGTTAAGTCACCAGATTACCTCGTATGAGGCAGCGTTTTCGAGGGTGTCTACGTACATACATGTATACTGGCTGTCGAAACGTATATGTATGTAGCGCAGAAGGAAACCCAGGGAAAAGCAGTGGCGCACGGGACGGGGATGTAGAAGTTGGCCCGCGTGGGGGTTGATTGATGAGGTAGCCCCGGTCACGGTCTCATTACATTTATATAAGCTTTCGTAGATTGAGCCGTGCGCGGAGGCTTACGCGGTGGCGAGGGGTCGTGATTTGATGAGGTTTTATTGCTTGGATGACGTGACGGGAGCCATTGTTCAAGCGGTTGTCGAGCGGAAAACATTGGATTCGATTTATCGTGTCTGCCGTTTCTCTTCGTCGACTAGGAAGAACGTCGCTACTGCTTACATATCCAATGGCCATCTTTCGAAGAATCAGTTCTTACTTCACTGCCCGTTTTCGGATCTTGGAAATACCTTCGGCGATTTAACCCCTTGCCGTATTTTAACGAGTCACACTCGTCATGGAGATTTTAAACAAAGTGCAACGAATATGAACGTTACGCGTTTCTTTTTAAATGAAATCAATTGCTTAAGCATTCAAATAAACGTAAAACGTGAAACGTAACCATACAAAAAATATAAATATTTTTTTTTCTTCCACGACATTTTTCTCGATAAAGACGTTTCGATCACTGTTACCGTAGACCGGGGCTAAAAGTTCCATTTTGAAGAAACATAAAATTACGTAGGAAAAATAAGTGTGCCATAGATATTCTCACCTTTAACGTGTAACTTATTGTGAAATTCATTACATATATTATATGTATTTTCAAATTCTAACCCTGAGATTAAAGCATTCGCTGTATACATATAGGTTTTTTGTATTTTCCTTAACTGTCTGCACTGAAGGGAGTCATAGCTTTATGGCAAGAGAAATATGTATGTATATTTTCAAAATGTCGAAAAATTGACTTTCAGCCGCGAAAAGCAGGATTCCAGAGGACCGTGCGCTGCGCTGAGCTGCGCATACGAGCCATCACAAAAGAACCCGTTGTCCATGATCGACGAATCACCGTCGCCCCTGGCATGATAAACAATCCACGCGATAGAGACGCACGCGTCGAATCAAGCGTATCGAGGAGGTATCGTGTCAAGCCAACAATTCGATTCCTACCGAAGACGTTGCCGACAAGAACGACAGAGAGACAGAGAGATAGAGAGAGAGAGAGAGGGGGGCAGAGAGAGGGTGAGAGATGGATAGAGAGAGATAGAGAGAAAGAGAGAGGAGAAACGGAGGTGCACACGACAACTGTAGAGAGAAGGTCGACGGTTTGCAGGGTGGAGACGGCGCGGCGATGCGATGGCGGTGGAGAACCAGAGGAGAAACGAGGGGAATACCCGTGGGAAGGTTGCTAGACGCCGCGGGGAGGGCGACAGAGGAGGAGAGCCGAGGTAGAGGTGGAGGAGGATAATATTGATCCCCTCGTAGCCCCGCCCCTCCTTGCCAAGCCGACGCCATCATTATATTATCCACCATCCCTCCGTCTATCCGACATATGCGCACACCTACGACCTCAAAATCTACGGGATCTCTGGTCCACGCACATCTGCTTGTCACTCTACTCTCGGAACGGCTCCTCCACTAGGAAAAGAATACGCCGTTTTATCTCTCCCCTTCCTCTTCCTACGCTTCTCCTTTCTCCGGCAGCGCGGCGTCTGTAATACTTACAGTTACGCTGCTGGCCGATCAAAATAAATATGCAGGTACCAGGGTCAGTGAAATATGTTGATGTGCACCACTACATATTTTGTGGTTGCAGTGATTAGAACTTCCTTTTCGTTCATGGTTTCATAGAAGAACAAGGAAATTTTTATCTATCGTACGCCTATGTATGTAGTCTCCAACAACTGACTGATTGCTAGTGCCACTAGTGTACAATATGTATGTATGTATATGTATTTGTATTAGATACACATGGTGTAAAAAGACACGATATTTTAAAAAGTGAAATGATTAATTGTTTGGCTTTTTATCAGATATTAAATAATAAATTGTGTACCTGTATGAGCAAATGATAAAAACGTGTCAGTAGTACAACAAAGTAATAGAACATTTTTTAATATTTCTGTGGTGATGATAACAATAGGAATCGCCATAAATCGTTGTATTAATACATTCTTTATAATATCATATGCTTTATCTTTATGCTGTATTCACTATTATTAGCATTGCATATACAAATCTTTTTTTTTTGGATGATTTTTGCCAGGGGTAGTATGAATAAATTGTATTTCATAACGCACATATGTACTGGCGCATGGCGTGGTCGTGGGCTGCGCTAGTAGAAGCGGTCGTTCAACGCCAGCCGAAAAACTGGTAACGGAAGCGGCATGCGGCACTTCATTAAAAATAAATTCCCGTGAAGGAGTCCCGTTGGATATCCGGGCGGCTTCACGAGGATTTCGCGGCCGCGGAACTTGCCCCCTTTTCTTCCACCACCTTTTTAACTCTATACATCTTCGACGAGCCCGTTTCTAGACGATTACCGTCCGGACCCACCCCCATCCCCACCCCTTGCCATCGTTTACATCGTCACGGATGGTGTAGTCGGTGGAATTGTGGAATTGTGGAAGAACGTTTTCCTCGTGGGATTTATGAAAGAGGCTGTGCGTTGCGTCGCGTCGCGTCGCGACGTCGTTCTGTTCTTGCCGCTGAGCTTCTGGATTCTGGACGGAATGCGCTGACAGAGAATTAGCTCCGGCCGGATCGCTCCTCGCGAAGGAGCAAAAGCCCGTGGAAGATAAAGCGGAACGCTCGTGAATTACCGTTCCTCGATTCCATATTTTCGCATTTTTCGCGCCGCGGAATTGTCACACTCCTGGACAAAATGGTGGCACACATTTGTACCGATACAATGCGTCCCTCAAAATTCTATATGTAATTCATTAAAAAGTTTTCTGATATAACCAATACATAGATATCGAGTTATTTTATTTATTTATTTATTTATTTATTATTGCTTTAATGCGTAGGTAGTTGTAGATCTTTTGACTGTATTTATGAAGAAGAAATGCTGAAGAATCGTATTTACGAACGAGAAGAGATTCGATTTACAACTTGTTAGATAAACCTGACAGTCTCAACCAATATCGTCATAATTCGAGACAGTGCATATTTTCTACCTCTTCCGACTTCACTGGTTGTAAGAAACATGAAATTGAGAATTTGAGACTCTTGTATTAAAATGGAAAATTTGACTCATCTAAATTATAAAATGAAACTGGAGTAAATTCGATTTTTTTTTCTTTTAAGTGAGAGAGTTCGTGTAGTTTTATAAAACAAAATGGATAGAAATAGAAACAAATCGTGGAACGGTACAATAGTGTTCGTCCTTTTGTTCCTTCGCTACAAGACTCTTTTTCATAACGAACGCCAATCTCCTTTAGTTGTTGTAGACGCTCACGCGCTCTTTCTCTCGTTGTTTTAACGTATGGGTGTGTACATCGTTGCCTATTTTTCCGCGACTCTTTTTTTATACCGTGTTTGTTCCTCCTCCATAGTGCACCGAGGCAGTCTGAGTTTCTAGCAGCACCGTCTCCATAAATCTCACTATAACGGCGAGATGGATCAGGGAGAATGGCCACGTACCACGTAGACGGAGCCGACCCGTACTTGTATCGTATTTCCGTGAATATGTGTGCCCACTTGGTCGCGCACGCGCTACTATATCCTCAAGGATTGCTATGAATATGCGACTACATGCGGAGAAATCGGGCTGTCGCGAGTGGATATCAAGGGAAAATCGCACTTTTAGCCGTGATCCATAATGATAATTACTGAAAATCTGGCAAACACGCGCGAACAATTACTGCAGATCCTTGTCCCGATAAAGAGAAATTGATCCCTGTCAAGTAATTCGTAAAATACAACACTAATATTCCCGAAGAAAATTCACTGAGAACGTCCTAGCTTTGTTGTATCATATTATTCGGTACAAGTATTTCATACTACATATTTCTATTTTCTTTAATACGAGTTACAAAAATTAATCAAATTCTTATCTATCGGGAGAAGTTTTATACAGTATTTATTGTTTTACATGTACCTAAACTTTTCACTACCTGATTACGAATTTTATTTGATTTAAAATCAGTTAGAAAATTTCTACCGACGAAACTTATACATATGTATGTATTGGTCCCAAAGAGACATTTTTTGTCACTTATACGATGTTTTCAGCAAGGGGTGATCAACTGTCGAAACATGTTGGGCGTCACTGCCAAAGCTTTTAGATGTGAAATAAGAAAAACGTAACAAATATTAAGCGTTATCGTGGCGCGAGTGGGAGAGAAACGAATGACGAGGGAGAGAATTAATTACTCGGATGTAACGAAAGATCCATCTGTCCAAGAAATTACCCGACACTCCCGGAAATCTTGAGATCTTGCGGACAACGCGAGGACTTTCGCGTCGTCGAGTCGCGTCAGCTGGATCATCGCCAAGACGACCAAACAATTTTCCGGAATGTGTCGCCGGCATCCGCAGTTTCGTGAACGTTCCGTGAGCATTTTCACGTAATCAAGAAAACGCGACGTCATCGAAAGGGTATGATATAAATTCGCCCGAATTCAGAGTGCGACTTCGTCGAGAATAGAAAGCGAAAAGATACAACGCCGATAACAGTCGGTATTTCTACGTTGAAGCCGTACGCTCTGTACACGTTGTCCCAAAAATGTCGGGAAACTTTGGAAGAGTTGGATCCTCAGATTATTATTTGGAGTAACTTTTTAAATTTACGAAATTGTTCTCCGCGGCAGTTCCTTAACCCGACAGTGTCCACGTGGAGGACACGCGACACGCAACACGCGGACCAGCGAATCCCCACCGCTCAGATATGCTATTTATTTCTCATATTTCTTTCGCTACCGTTTTGCAATACAATGTATGTATGTAGTTTCTTAAAAATCGAAACCGCTTGTATCGATGTAATAAAAACATTAAAAAGAAAAAAAATTCCAAAAATGTTTTGTTGAAGATATGAAGATATGAATGACAGATATGAACGACAGAAAGCATACATATACATATGTTGTAGATGGCTGGTCTGATACATATGTATAACTAGTTTGTGACGTTTGTGTATGGTGTATACATACGTAGTTTATACTGGTATTTTAACAAAATTATCGTATACAATAAATGTTACCGATAAACATAAAACATTAAGTACAAATGTACCACGACCGGACGAATGACTCATTTCATATTTTTTATTTTTCAATTATTGAAATTATGTACAAAGATGTTCCCATTAGAAATTATTATTGTACATAAATTTAATTAGTCAAGCACATATTGTTATCAAAATTGTGAGAAACGTAAATAAGCGTTCAGTCTTGTAATTTTTACAAAACAATGTATGTACATATGTATATCAATCACCTTTTGTACTCGGTGCGGTAAGCGTTAACACGGTAACTGTTTCACGAACCGGAACCAATCCATAACAGTGTCCGAACTCTAATTCGAAATGCCGATGATTCTCGTTAGTCGGCATGGTAATTAGCGGCGGGTAGACTTTCGATCGAGAATTCTTGACGATGCAGGTGCACGAAGGAGAGAGAGACGGAGGGGTGGTAGGTAGGCGAAACGAGACACACACACACACACACACGAGAGAGAGAGGGGGGGGGGAGGGGGAGGGGGAGGGAGAGAGCGAGTATTATCGTTTGTATTAAAGTGGTCCGGAGGGCAAACGCTGAACGATACAAACGGCATATGAGCGGGCGTACGGCGACGTGGAGTGGGTAGCAAGCTCTCCCGGTGTGTGCAATTTTATGGATTTTTTTTATCGTTGTGGTAGTGGACCGTACAGCTGCAGCTAGTGGGATTCGGATATTCAATGTCGGCGTACCTGTATGGATATTAAATTAACACCCGTAAGCCGCGAGTATTAACAACTTTGCAAAAGATTATACGAGATTATGAGCTCAAGCGGAACACGTGATTTTTAATGCCGTCCCGCCTAGCTCTCGCGCCTCTTCCATTCTTTTGTAATTTATAAATAGTTACGGCTCATTGCGCTCCGCTCCCGCCCTCGTCCTCGCCCTCGCCCTCGCAGCTATCGATTCCCATCGAATTGAAATCGCTCTTCTCCCAGTTTCTTTTTTTTTTTCGACTGTACCTTTTTTGTCTATGTGTGTAGCCGCTCTTTTATTCTTTTATTTCTGCTATTGAAACGCTCGGAACTTGTTCCCGTCTCGTTGCCCGGACTCACTTCAAAGATTGGATTGTACGCGTTCCTCCTGATGCCCGAGTTTACGAGACATCGTAACCGGATAAAATTACTCTTTCCCCGAGCTTTTCTATCGCTTCGGCCGACTTTTAACGTTCTATATGCGGGAACTTTGTTTACTCTGTCGTCGCGCGGATATCGCGGATATCGCGGACAGGTCCGATGGTTTTAAGATTTAACAGGTTCGTTATTGCGGTTGACGCGTGTGCGGCGATCACGATTTTGTGTTCCGAGACGCGAAGAACTCGAAATTTATCCGCGAAACTATAATGAATTCGATCCATCCGTACAACGCGATCGGGAAATTGTTTGAAAAGACTGTGCGCACTTATCTTTTTTCGTTGCGCGCATACAATCTTGTCAAACAATTATTTATAATCTGCTTGTTGCATACAATTATAAACAAACGTAACGTTTTCCATTATAAATTTTATTATGTATTGTTAATCGATAGTCCGCAATCGCAATAGTGATAAGTCTGATTAGTAAGGTTCCATCGTTACCGGAAGTCGAATTGATTATACATATGTATACATATGGTATGTATGTAGATTTATCAATGATTCCTCGCAGAAATGAACTTTGAAGCTAAACTACAGATAAGAATCAACTGCACGGCGATAATACCTTTTTCACTGGCAAACTGTATTTTTATCTCGTACACGACAGATTATATTTATTTATAACATCATCTCTCGCGGTATATTCGCAAAATATTTATCCGATTACTACAATATGTATTGTAATATACAATGTAGACATACACAGTTTACCTCATAATTATTTTCATGACGAAGCTCCGATACCTCATTTCTCATTTTACTTTTGATAATTGAATATACGTATCTTTTATCGTGGTTATCATACACGAGTCTTTATCAGAATAATTAACATGTCAGCATTTCTTTTATTCTACAATGCTTGTAATTGCATTTATTATGTATTCATTTGGAAACGCGAATTAACCAATTTGAATGAAATATTTTCAGAGAATATATAGTATAATTTATACAGGTTTACAAAACACATCTTTGAAATTTTCTTTATTAGCCCAGCTAAAAATGTTGTAAAAATCAATTTTTACTATTTTTTGTTTACTATTATTTATTAGACGTCATTTACTAAACTAATCCTTCCAGCCTTACAGAGAGATTGAAATCGTTTGGACCATTCATAAAAAAGTTATTCTGATTTAAAGTGTGTGTGTGATCAGTTATTATAAAATTATACACAGTGTTATACAAAATTCTACGTTTATGTTGCCAAAAAATGCGTAACCCCTTAATGTTATTCGGGCTTTCTCAGTCGTGTCAATCGTATAATTTACAATTTACAATTTACAATTTACTATGTAACGCGTTATTCCACGGAGATCCTATAGACAGCGTTATTGGAAATAAATCTGGAAATTTGATCCGTTACTTCGGAGCTACAATTCACCGTAAAAGGTTAATATTCGGCGCGGTAATCCACCAACGAAATATCGCAGATCACGCATAGCGGCCTTCGACGTTTTCCAAGCCCGTCCGCAGCGGTATTAACTTCGCGCGCGATTTACAGTGCGCCGCGCCGCGCCGCGCCGGTTCGCCACCGTTTCGCTGAAACTCGAAATCTCCGATAGAACCGTCATATCGTTTCATGAATGAATGCGTTCGGCTTAAAATCCTCGAGTTTCGACTTCTGATCCCCCTGCGCCCTGCGTTCGTGCAAACTTCCGCTTCAACGAACAAAAACGCTACGCTCTTCGTGTGTTTCGTACTCGAACTTCGAACACAGACGCAGAGAATATTTCGTTGAATGTTAACGCTGCGCTGGAGCAACTGATCATTGAATATGATTAGCTCCCACTACCCCCGGCCGATATAATATTCCATCAATATCATGTAGAATGACAAAGCATTAGAACACTTTTAACGTTTGCTTTTGAACGAATGCGTTGTGCTTGTCTTGCGCGAGTCACGTTGACATTTGATTACAATTATTCCTGGGAAGATCCAAGGTAACTCTAAAATTCCGACGAGCAAAAGTCGAGATCACCGTGCGTTCGCGCGCTGGCGGGAGGATAAAAGGACCGTGGACAATCCCCGAATCAAACGAAGCAGCGGAAAGCGTCGTAACGCTTATCCCCGAATCCCCTTGTATCAGCGTAACAGATATCTACGTCGTCGCGGGCTCAATCGGAGGGGCTCGTTAATTTCCGGACCTGTGGCCGCGGGTCGTGGAGGCTTCATAACGCAGCACGGATCGGCGCGGCGGTCGCCGACGAAAATCCCGAAGACAGCCCGGTTGAGCCTTTGTGCACACGAGAACTTACGAGCTGGCAAGTGCATGGCCGGCTGCTGCTAGCTATTCGACGCTAAACCCGCGTAACTGGAATGCTGGAGCGAGAGGATCGGCGTGGAAAAAGATTAACCAGACAGAGAGATAGAAAAGCAAGGTGAACACATGGTAGAGGAGAGAGAGAGAGAGAGAGAGAGAGAGAGAGAGAGAGAGAGAGAGGCGCAGCGTTCACATAGTAGATGCAAATCGGCCTACGGAAGAGATATGCACCGGGCGACCGCAGTGCAGTGCAGCAACGCGTGCATCGAAATGCAACCAGCCGCTGCAATGGCAAAGGTAATAATTGATATATAGCGATGGCATTGGCCGCTGACAGCCGCTAACCCGGCCGAATACGGATGACACTCGGTAATCCTCACTCTCATACCGGTTAGTGTCCACCTATATTCCGCGGCGTCCCATTTCCCATTCCCATGGCGTGTAAGCTCGGTCTCTCCCTCGTCCCTCCTTCTCTGTTTTCGTCTCTCACTACTCCCCCCCTCTCTCTCTCTCTCTCTCTCTCTCTCTCTCTCTCATCGTTGCCCACCCTTGTGCTCTGTACATTACATATATGTAACTTCCCTCCTACACCTTGCTTCACCTCCCCCAACAGATATACCAACACGGATCAGCGACGTGTGTCCGTCGCGACAGAGCAAGCCTATTGGGAGAAGAGAGACGGCGATCCTAGGCCGACCAAAGTGGACAGAGACAGAGATAATGCATCCGGTCAGGTGAACAGGAAGAGAGAGAGAGAGAGAGAGAGAGAGAGAGATGCATCGCTGCATAGAGAGAGAGTCCTGTGCTGCGACGCCACCACGCGGTATGCGATGCAACCATACTAATCCGCCGATGGATTTATGGTCTTAATCACCGGCGGATTATCTCGGACGGCCGCGCTCTGCTGCCACCGACCGAAACATACGCCTGCCTCTTTGCAGATAACTGTACCTAGGCGACCCTCCCCCGCGTGTTCTCTCCCTCTCTCGTTAGCCCTTTCTGCTTTTCTACGACCCTCTCTCGAGCTGCCGCCTCTTCTCTTCGGCCTTCTCCGTTTTCCTCGAGTGTACTCGGTCCCTGTGCCATGTTCGGATCTTTTATCTGTCGCCAAACCGCTGCGCTGCAGTCCGAGCATGAATTGATAGAGACCCGTGAGCAAGGGATATCGATTCCGGCCATCGGATACTCCTCACGAGATTCTTCATTTCACCTCACCATGTTTCACAACGCCTACCGGCTCGCTGTTCGATGACAGGTGATCGATCAACGAAAACTCCGATTAGTCAGTACGAAGTACAAAATATTATAAATTAGTCAACGAGGCAAACCAACCCCCTGGGGGGTTGGTTACCGTTTTCCACTGGAAATTATTACTCGACTCTGTACAGTTCAATGAAATTCTATTTGGAGTACAATAATGTAAATTAATATATGTACATTATAATTCGTATCTTCGGCTTCTGAACCAATTTGCGTGGACTTGGTTTTAGGGACTTATTGTGGCGCGGATGAGAAGTAAGGATCGGTATGCTTGTTTTGGTTTGTACGAACACATCGTAGATGTCAGAATGTTCAATAACTGATTGTAATGTACGCGAGAGTCGAGAGAACGAGAGAGTGTATTGCTGACCGTGAGAGAGTAAACAACGTGCGAATGAGAGTACCGCGAGAGATTTACCATTAAAAAGAAAGAGAGCACTTTATCACAAATATGCGTACATCTTCTCAAATACGACCACATTTCATTGTGTACAGGGTGTACGCAAAAATAATGGTCACCCGTCCTAGGGATGAATCGACACCTCCGGATCAGTGGACATTTGTAAGAGAAACTTGCCGCAAAATTGTTTCTGACAAAGAAAATTGTTGTTAAAGACTTTTTACATCAATACCTTCTACTCATCGAGAAAAGAATGTTTTCAGTAAACTACAACATTCTTGTTGTTCGACAAGCCATGATTCGCGAGTCGGAGTCATTGGCGAACGGACGCTTCGGGAATCGCGATAACGATTTGAGGTCGAGGCATTTCGACGGTTAATACGAGCGTATGATCCAATTACCCGTGACTGATGGAAATCCCCAGTTCAGATTTCAATCGATTATCAGCGGTGGCCATACTGTAAACTAATGTTTTAATCGAAATATGTATCACTTTATCTTGAGGAGAAGTCACTATCGAATTAGTTTGATCGAGATAGAACACCGACGTGGAAAGATTTATTGTAGTTTTTCAATTCGATCGACTCTTTTACAATATCGGGAATATCGGGAATATCGGGTAGGATCTTTTCTATCCACACCTGGAGCTATTATGCAAAGCCTGTAGATATTTGTTATGAACTATGTATTATGTATGTATAATGTGTCTTCGAGAACGCCTTGTTTATTATTCGATATTACGTAGACATTAACCCCTTGCACTATGATTTAATTTACACAGTGCCAATAATTAGAATTTTTTTGTAGGTCATAATTTCCTAAAACAGGAGAAACTTGAATTTCATGCGTGTAGCTTTCATTGTCAGATGAATTTTGATAGTTATAAGTAGACAGCGGATCTTTATGCAAAATAAAAATTGTCTGCATCTATTGCAAGAAATAGAAACTAAATTGAACGTTAGTTCTTTCCTGAATGATTTGAATAGAGGAGATTCGAAAATATGTCGACATTCTTAAATTTATAAAATTTTTCAACAATTTTCAATTTCGACTGCTCATATTTGTTACAAATTCATCAAGATCCGCAGTCTAAAAATAACATTCGATTTAGTTTCCATTTCTTGCAATCGATGCAGACAATTTTTATTTTGCAGAAAGATTTATTCTGCAGTCTATGTAATCACGAGTAATCGCTCGTCTGATAGTAAAAAATGGTCGATTTTAGGGGCTTTTTGAGGCACGCCGAATTGGTCGTTGACTATTCGCGGGTTTCGGGGTTTGGTGAACATCGTGGATAGTGCTGTCGATGTTCCTGTCAGTGGACCATCCTGCTTGTACCATAATCATCCCGGGCGAACACCTCGATCGTTGTTGAACTCGTTGGACCGTGCGGTGATTCTTCGGTCGAAATTTCTGCGTTACACGAACTTCGAGATACTAAAATTTACGGGGCGCGATTGCGCCGCATTTACTCAGTTCTAGTCATTCCGATACGCTTAATTAATCCCGATGCAACATTTAATGCTCGTCGATAAATGCGTCAAAGCTTATCTATTTTGTCCTCGGATTTACCGGAATTGCGGATAAAACCTGAATAGCAATTCAACCAGTGCACCACACAGTGGATCGTTCGAATCGGTAAGTCCGATTTTTCTTTCGACAGACACACGTTGTTTCCGACTGCTTTTTGCGAGCAATGTAATGGCGTCGTCTGTAATTTTTCTATGTATCTGCATTACTTTTTTATAAATGAAGGTACAATTTTTTAAATGGGATATGTACATACCATGAAAACGAATTCAGCAATGGAATTTTAACCGATTCGACTCTCGATACGAGCAATCATTTGGCTGAAAAAAGTTCCAAGATCGAGAGCGAATTTTCGGGCGAGTCTTTCCGGTAGCCGGCCGTGCACCTCTAATCGATTTGACTTGCAGTCGGCTCAATTAGAGAGCGGTTGACTGACTGTTTGAAAACGAAACGAATGAGCTCCGAAATGAACCAGCGGGCGGGGGGGGGGGGTTTAATCCGACGCGATCTCCTCGCTTTCGTGGGTCTTAAAATATTCCCGGGGCGAGAGAGTAGAGGCAAATAGAGGAAAAAGGCGAAGAATGCCACTGTGGGAACGTTACGATTCGCGGACGCATCCGTGGTTTCGCGATAGTTGGGATCCGCAGCATTTTGGTACATGGCGTATAGCACCGTGGCGGGAACACCGTGCCTGTGTGGTTCTATAAATCCAGAAGGGCTTACCGGCGCGCCGCGGCGCAAAGCTTCCCTTGTGAGCTGCGCAACCCCACGTGACCTCGTGCCTGCCCACCACCATATTCCCGTTTCTCTTCCAGCCCCCATACCAACGTTTCCTCTCGCTTCGAACAAGCCCTCTCATCCCGTGATATGATCGCTTCGAGATGTCTCGCTGAAACACGCGGATCCGCGAAAGACTTGTCACACCCGGGGAAAGACATGTCCTGCCGGTTGATCCGGCTCAAACTGCTAGACAAACCGTGGACATGGCTCGCCGAATACTATTTCCGAATACATATGTACATCCGGATCGACAACTTAAAACACAGTAAAAAGTAAAAACAGAAGAATTTAAAAGTATTATTCTCCTATTATTTTTTTTCACCTTGTTAAACACGTCGATAAAGAAAATAAATTTCTATTTCACTCTAGCTTATCGCAATTCGGATAACAGACTTTGAGTTTCCATAAAGATCGGCTGTCTACCCATCAAATATTGTCCCATGTAGAGACTGCAATGTTCGCGTCTTTCTCCATAACTGGACGGCGCGGGTTTCATGGATTTTGTGTACCACGTTACGCGTAGACTGCAGAACTTTATACAACATAAACATTGTTTGCAACGATTGCAACAGACAAGGGCCAAGTAATAATTTCTTTCATTCTTTCATAACGTCCATAAGCTGCAAATAATGTCAGATGACTTCATCGGATCGTGCCCGATTTGAAAATAAAATTCAATGGTTAAATTTTCAAGAATACAGCTTTATTAATCAATCGTGCAAATTGCAGAGGATCATTTTCTAATTGTAGAAAAGAATGGTTCGCGACATCTATGAAAATCTGTCATTTGACCCTTCGTGGTAGGTTTAGCGTTAAATTTTGTTAAATCTGTCCACTGTTTTAAATTGCAACTACCCATTTTTGTCATAAATGCATAAAATCCGCAGTCTGGTTATGAAACACGAGCAACACCCGTGTGCCATCATTCTGTCCCGTTAGATTTTGACAAAATCTTGTATTTCTTTGTTGACAGGGCTCGATGATACTTTTATCTTTTGGAGTATAGCTAACTTACTAAACTTCTTAGGAAAAGAAGCAAATTTTTGTGCAGGTCCTATTTCTTGGAATCAATACACAAAACACTTATTTTGTATAAAGATAAAATTGATTTTCGAGTTTGATAAAACACAAAAACAATGTCGCGGGTGTATTGCTCGCGTGGCAGTAAACGCGTCGAACGGGTGTTGAAAGAAAACTTCGAAAAGGAAGCATCGGCAGGCAGAAGTGCCATTTTCCAGAAGCGAACGATGGGCACAGTGCCTCGAGGTATCAGGGCGCGAGGAGCATGAATTGTTGGCTTTGTAATCGATACTTTACGGTATCAATGCGTCCATTGTGGGTTGCTACTTCGATCAACCAAGACCGAAGTTGCTAGCATTCGAGTGCGGGCGGCGCGGCGCAGAGTTTTACGAGTGTGTACATTCGGCAAGTCATTTGCAGCCAGGACACGCGATACACGCCGATTAAAATAGATAGTAACGTTTCCGTTTGCGCAGAATTGTTTGTCCAGAATAAAAAATATGATCGATAGAGGCTCGATCGGCCGATAACGCGGGAAGAAACCGATAGCGATGCTTTTCGACGGAAAAAAAGAAACACCACCACGCCACTGCAACCGACGCGACGCGACGCGACGCGCGTCGACTCATTTTGCACAATTTAATCAAGAAGCAATTAGTCACGAGGCGACGTGAGTCATTAGCTTGGATTGGGGCCTGGGTCTCTGAATCTTTCGTCTGCGCAATCTCCGATAGAAAATACCGCCGCGCCGCGCCGCGATTATTGCCACGGTTCGACGAAAACGTCAGACTGCGTCCAAGAGATTTCGAAATGTGTATGTACTTTGCGCATTCTATCGTTTTCGAGATCTGTTATCCATGGTTAGCTCGGCACTGACCGACTCACAGCCGAATTAACAAATTGGTGATTACTGATTTAGGGGAGTGTGTAATTACCCTCGAGCACTCGGAAATATGAGAAATTGTTCTATTACTTTGTTATGCTCTTGTCCACATAATTTTCTGATACAGCTCAACAGTTTATTACTCAACACTTGGTAAAAAGTAATACAATTCATCATTTCATAAATATTTTTCTAAAACATTTGTCGAACATACAGGCTGCCCCAAAAATGCTCGAGTTTCTTGGAACGGTGATTCCTGAGGTGATTTGAAATATAACTTTTTCCCGTGTGAAAATATTCCCCGCGGCTTTGTTAAGGAGTTACAAACGAAAGTCAAAAACGGACCAATCGGAACACGCTACATACCAGCGGACAACATTTTCGCAAAGGAAAAAATTACTTCAAATTACCTCGGGAATCGCCCCTTTCAACAGACAGGGGCGACATTTCCGGGAAAAACCCTGTATACTGTATACTTTTGACGCACAAAAACGATTCTGCGCGATTTCAAAAGAAAAGGTAATCGATGTTGTCGCTTACCCTGACTCGTGACTCTGCAAGCCGCAGACGCTGACCCATCTCTTCTCTGCTCGGCATGTCCGGGTACCGATTCGCCGTGAAGTAATACTCCAGTTCCTGAAGTTGTTGCGACGTGAAATGTGTCCTCTGCCGCCTTTGGCGTTTGTTCTTCTTCCCGTCCTTATCGTCCGCGTCGTTTACACCGACCACGCCAACGGGGGAAACCACCCCTCCACCAGCGCCCAATTCGTGTTTCACTTCTGTAGGTGTCCGAACACCTGAAACGTGTTAAGATATCACATTCTCAACGAAGACACACAGCGACCATCTTATGCTACCAAACACTTATGCTACCACCCCATTACAATAACATTGTTGTCCCACACATTAGTGGCGCGTTTTCTTGAAAACGTTCGCCAGCGCGTATGCGGATGCGGATGCGAATGACACATTACCCCATTTCAGGGATAAAATCACAAATATACATTACAACAAAGTTTGAGAGATATGCATATTTATTGTTGTATAATTGGTACAGAAAATTGTTTATAAAATAAATTTCAAATAAAACGCTTCAAATAGTAGGGAATTGTTGGCAAGAAAATTGAAAAATAATTCGGAGTGCAAAGGTTTAGGTTAGGTTAGATTAGTTACTATAATGCTCTATCGATTCACTATACTTATACGAAAGGTAGGTAACGAGCAGACAGCGGATCTGTATTCAAAATAAAAATGTTCTAACCGAATTGCAACAAACTGGAGTGAAATTTATTTTCTTAATAAGTTTAATACGTTGAAAATGACACCTACACGTTTTCTCATCCTAAATGCATAAAATCCGCTGTCTTTTAATGAGAGAAGAACATGAGTAATAATGAAATATTATCTCTGCTTTATGGCGGTGCTACATATCCCGTTGTTCAAGAGTTGCCACGAAAATGTTTGTCATGATAGTGACAGGTGAGGGTATTTCGCCCCTGGCCTCGCGACAGCAAATCACCAACCTCCCTTACTCGCATTGACAACCGTGTGATCGATTGCCTACTTTTTCAAAGCGTGCCGCTTACGCTGCGACTGATGATGCCGCTAACTATCTTTTAGGTAAGACCGACCCTGCCTATTTACAGAGGTGCCTAACCGACATGACATAAGCTCGCGCTGATATCGGCTACGGTCCGTATATCGAGATCGTTCGATTTTTATCTTTCTCTCTCTCTCTCTCTCTCTCTCTCTCTCTCCCTCTCTCCCTCCCTCCCTCCCTCCCTCTCTCTCTATCGCTGCATTTCAATTTATGTATGTATTTAGTATTATGTAGCTAGCAATGGGACCACGCCGCGCCGCACCGATTGGAAGCAACATCAAAACTTTCTACAATTACGTTTTAGTCGGTGTACATATCTAGTTTTAACCGACTTTTAAAAACCGAGTTCTCGTAAAGGAGTTCGGCTCTCGGAAGAAATCTAAATCGTTGCATGTACCGCTGATATTTGGCTCTTTCGACTAATGTTAAAGTTTGCCGACCACTGCTCTAGGCATAGCACCGCGTTCCACCGTAACGTCATGCGGCACAAGGTCAGGGAACAACCACTGTCCACGATATAAGCGTCACTTCGGTCCCGAAGTTTTTGCGTGTATCGTGCGAGGCATTGCTGTATGTATTTGGAACGACGCGCGACGCGACGATTCGTTGCGCGACGATAAGGAGTTTTGAATCCAGACACACTAGCGAGCTTTACCGGTAACAAGAGGTACGTGCTGGACTCGCGCGTAAGGAGTACGAGAGGCTTCGCCCTCGTCTCGGGATTACAACGAGTGAAGTGAGATCCGTCCCCGGGGTTTGTTGTTAACCAAGACCGTAAGACTCGGAGAGATATTTCAATTTGCGGGGATTTGGGGCGGCTGCGAGAGCGTCGGCTAAGTGCCGAACAAACGTGCAAACAAACGACGGCAGCATTTTCCTCACCTTTCTCGCGCGCCGCGCTCGACGACATTCTCTATTATCATTTGATATCACCGACCGTGAGAATGGTCGGGGATAATCATAAGGAATTTCTCCCGCACCGAATTTCATTCCGACAAATTTTAACGAATTTTCGATAAACCCGTCGCGTCGCGTCGCGTCGCCTTGTGTTCTAATGAAATTAACCCTTACCACTCGAATGGTGACACTGAGAGGCGCCACTAAAAATTGTTGTACTATTATTATGTAAAATATTGTTTACGTTATTAGATATGTTGGTACATATCTGATCAATTACTAAACGTTCAAGTATTGTACGAGGTATTATATCGATTTCATATCATATATTTACATATATCGTATCATAAAATTAAATTGTAGTTTCCATTTCTTGAAATCGATGCAGCCAATTTTTATTATATTTGATTTAATTCTGATCTAATGTGTGCGTGAACAGTTATGCTCGCAACTATAGAAGAGCTTTTATGGCTTTTAACGTTGCTCGGGTGTAGTAAAGTTCCCGTCCGAATCCACGAGGAACCACCAGCTTTCCGATAGTAATTTCAATGTAGCCCGACTACTTCGGTTTGGAGGACGATTTGGCAAACGAAGCTTCTCGCAATGGAAGTTACGAGGAAAGGGTAAACGATAAACGGGTGCGATAGAAAAGTTTGTAAAGTGGCTAGGCCTACCTTTTCGGATATCCGGCCTGTGTGTTGTGTTCGTGCGGGACCTGGGCGGCGCGGTAGAAAATCCACCACCGGAGGGTGCTGTAGGTGTCGCACCCGGTTTACTCGGGTTGCTACCACCGGATGTGTGAGATCCATGACCCGTCGAATCGAGCCTTGCTAAACCCTCGTTCGTTTCGTCTCGGAATTCACCCTGTGTCCATACTGCAAAACGCATTACACCCTCTTGCAACGTTGTCTAACTTCTCCATTATCACCACTATTCGCTATGATTCTGTCTATCGACAGAACAGACCCAAAGTAGGTACATACACAGCGATGTCTCGAAACATGTGAAAACCTCCGGATCGATATGACACCAGAGCATCGGCGAGACCAAACCAATGTTAGAACGTCACTGTTCTTAATTAGTCTTTTATGAAACTTTTACCAATATATTCGTGACATTTTTCTGATTGAAACGACACCAAACACACACACACACTTATGTACTCGTTTAATCCACGATATACCACTAGATAGTGATCAAGTTGTGTTTGGTCTCATTCGAATCAGAAAAATGCGACGAATATGTTGGCAGGAGTTTCCTCGTTAAATCATGTTATACTTTTCGGGGATCGAGCTTCTGGGCCCCTCGAGCAGTACATATGTACACCTCCAAGTAGCGGGGGAAATTATTTTCAAATATCGTGTAAATCTTCTTCACATATATCGAGGCATCGCGCTAATCATAATGCACAGCTATCCAACTCGCTCCTATCGTTTGTAAACATACGCCGTCACGTGACAACACGCAAGAGCAGTTGTTAGCAATAATGTGTTATCATAGCGATTAACAGTAAACCCACCGAACACTAAAAATGATCGACATGATGTGAAAATTACAAGATTATTAAATTGATTCGTAATAGGCGCTTAAATAAAGAAGCGTATATTCCCCCCATCGTTTCTCCTAAAAACACTTTTAAAAGTCAATAACGTTAACGTATTATGTAGTCGCGTTGA
Source organism: Lasioglossum baleicum (assembly GCF_051020765.1). Classification (NCBI taxonomy): domain Eukaryota; kingdom Metazoa; phylum Arthropoda; class Insecta; order Hymenoptera; family Halictidae; genus Lasioglossum; species Lasioglossum baleicum. The sequence goes on along the minus strand of NC_134938.1, from coordinate 114,219 downwards.
TGGTAAAAGAGGACTACAAAATCAAAAAATAACAATCTTGTAAATGAAAAACATGAACGACCATAATATCTTATTTTGACCGTAATATAGTCAAGGAACTTAAATTTTCTAGATGGAATACATTGGGTTCAAAATTGCGTTTGTTTAATGTCATTGCTAAAAATCGGACATTTCATATGCAACAACCTAATACATAGTCACTTCGCAATCAATCGTTTACCTTTTATTTGCAATAAATAATTTAAGTTATTACTGGTTGAAAAAAAGTAGTACATACCACACAGTGTTGGGCAATAAATAAATTTATTTAAATAAATAATTATTTAAATAATGATTTAAATAACAAGTCACTTGTTATTTGGATATTCAAATAAAACGCAAAAATAATTATCTGTTATTTGAGCAAGTCTAAATGAATTTATTTAAAATAATAAAGTTAATTGTTATTTACAAATACAATTTGCAATTATTATTTGTATTAGCAAATCATAAATTAAATTGTATTTTCATTCACTACTCCGCCCTCCGGACGAGAGCCCCCCGACCACTGCCGGTATACATATGTATGTACCTGAAAAGGTTGCTGTGGCAGAAAAAAAACGCCCACGGATCAGCTCCGAATCGGCCGATTATTTACAACCACCGCGCTCCGACAACTTCAACTCCGACAGCTGGACAACACGTGCAACAGACCCAAGCAAATTGGTACAAAAAATAGTTGTATTTACGTAAATATTATACGTACGGGTAATCACGATATTCATTTCGCATTTCGCCACGTGTTCATTGTATACATATACATATAAAATACAGGAAATAAGAGAAGATCAAAAACTATTTAATTGATTTCCACCTCAGTCGAAATAGTAAATAATCTTTTATTTGCAAATAAGAAATAATAAATACATCATTTTTGGAATTATTTAAATAATTTTGATTTAAATAAGAAGTTTAGTTATTATTTGCAATTATTTGAAATAAAATTTGCCCAACACTGGTACATACATACATATGAGCTTTCCGAGACCCTATTCCACGACTTGAGTTAACCTTCACCCGTACCGACGACGACGCGTGGACGTGATATTTTAAACCAATCTGAATTTGTGAAAGCAAGGGTGAAGTGGTTTATGGTTCATCTTGATATATGAAATTCAGAATAAGATTTCAGAACGCCTTCAATCGTGTGGGAGTGAATGTATAGTCTTTCTAAAATGTAAGCTGGTTCTCCCGCGAAAACGATAGGCGTCGCGTGCGTAGATTGTTTTTTAATAAAATTGTATATTTCTCGTGCACTGTTCGACGCATAAAGAATAATAATGGTTTTCAGTTGATCGATGCAGCAGACCAATACAAAAGGAGCTAGAACGCCCACCGTTAAACGCTTTTGGCGCTAATATCCCATCGGCATACTCTTCTAATTTTACGATTATAAGATTACAAATTTCAAAATTTCAGCAATGTAAGATGCACCTAATCCAGATCTTATATGATATCATTATGTATCATTATGATACGTGCTTAAATAAACAATTGAATTCAGTCATTTCCTATCGAAAGCGTTTCTATCGTTTCAATAACTATGGAACAGAAAACCGATCAATTTGACTGTGGTAGGTTTAGCGTTGAAAAATTCTTTTTATTAAAAAAATCGATAAATTCGCATTAATTTTAGTAGTTTACCCCTCTAACTGACCAATGTTACATTCTTTATTTTATAATTATCGGAATTATAAAGATGCTTCCATTAGAAATGATTAAATCAATTTCTTCATTCAAGCACATATTGTTACGAAAATGGCAAGAAATTTAAATAAATTCAGTGTTGTCATTGGAATAAAACAATGTACATACATACATACATACATATAATACATATACATATAGTGTAGCAGTCGCATTTTGTGTTCGGTACTTGTAGCGTTAAGGTTGTGACTGTAACGCAATCGGCGATATCCTGGAAGAGTGACACGCGTATCCTCGTCGTTGGTAGCATGCGGTAGCATGCCACTAAATCAGCCCGAGTTACGCGCCGACTAATTGTGAACCACGTCCCTCCTCTTTGCCGCCCCCGTGGAAACCAAATATAACTAAACGGAGCGAAACTAAACGACCGGGCCCGATTAACTTCTCCGTTGCTCGACTGCCACTGACAGCTCACACACTCGCGAGCCCTATTCTCGACTACTTTCCGCTTCTTCTCTTTTTTATTCGCGCCGGAATACCCGCGTGGATAAATAATTACTCGGGAGACAGAGAGAGATTGTGTGCACGGTGCACGGTGCACGGCGCGGCGCGGCGCGGCGCAGCGTCGTTTCCCGTTGACAACGAAAGTTAGTTTATGACGAAATAATACTGTTCGTCAGACTCGTCCGCTCTGAGAGGGGTTGGGCAGTATAATGGAAACAGTGCTTGTATGTCGCGCGTTGTGTTTACGAGATACATACAGCAATCAAATCGTTCGTCTACTAGGGTGGATCTTATTAGCTATATGTACCTACTGAAATTTCTTTTGCGATTTTTTTTCAAGCCGCCCACTAAAATTGTGTCATCGAGTAAGAAAGTAATTCTTGTTGTGACAAAAATAGTTAGGTGTAATTTCAAACGATAGAAAGATTATAAGAATTCAAAAGAGTATCAATACATTTTCTACAACTTGTGATAAAACTACTAAACAGAAAAATAAACTTCTATGTCCCGAATAATTTTACGGAAGAGAAATAATATACATACATATTTATTGTATGCCTACATTAATTTTGATGTCTGAAAACCCGAGTTCTACTTGACCACAATTCCTGTGCTCTCCTACACAATTTACAGCACTTGAATACAGTTTAAACGCGTGACCGATTCTCCATGTTTTCTCAGTCGTTCACCGATTATCGACGTTCTACATATTGTGTCTCGGATACATTCCGCATTGATAAATGTTCCGCTGTAAGTAAATTCGAATTTCGCCGACACTGGCGTTAAATAAACCGCGCGGAATAGTTTCTTAATCTACAATAGACAAACAGATCGGTTACCTATTTGGTGTGCTAACCGTGGAACACGTGTAAAGACCTACGAACGGCCATACGAGGATAAGCCGTGTTGCCGAAGAGGGTGGCCGCGAGTGGTTTGTTTGCTAGGCCAGTCCCCAAGGAAATGCGAGCAAGCCGCGCCGCTCGCTGATGTCCCGTTATCGGTGATGCCTCCTCGGCTCCTCGGCAAACAACATCCGAGCTCGGAACATGAACTCCGTGCAATTTATCACGGTTGCACGTAACCGAAGAATGTAAGCGGCACGACTGGGCACGACTGGGCACGACTAGGCACGACTGGGCACGACTGGGCACGACTGGGCACGACGCGCGACGCCGACGTAAACAAACGTTTCTACGGCAGAAGGACACGCAACGTCGATTATACGCGATTCGCACTGTTATGACACATGACCAACACTTTCACCGTCGAACAATCACCCCCTCCCCACCCCACCCCACAACGAATCCCACAAAATACCACAACAGCCTACCGTCCTATAACACGGTTAAAGGTCGCGATTTATACTATCAGCACAGACATGGGCCATTTCCGTATCGGCACCGTTCCGACACGGGCAGAGTTACACGGAAGAGATGTCGATTTATTCGTAGTTGCACGACAACTTACTATGTACTATGTATGTACATGTGTGCGTATGTACAATGTATTATGATTATCGAAACCCGTTTTTATAGGTAGAAAATGTCCGAAAAGGTGCCGCTCATCGCCACGCGACGCTGCTTTACGGTACGTACCACGTCGCACGAAAAGAGCGCAGCAGCTCGAGCAGTCATCGCGCGACAATGTTGGACAATGTGCCTTAATCGGCAAACACGCCACCATTTCAGGTATACCGCCAGTGATCGGGGGGCTCTCGTCCGGAGGGCGGATTAATGAATGAAAATATATGTATGTACAATTTAATTTATGATTTGCCAATACAAATAATAATTGCAAATTGTATTTGTAAATAACAATTAACTTTATTATTTTTAATAAATTCATTTAGATTTGCTCAAACAATAGATAATTATTTTTCCGTTTTATTTGAATATCCAAATAATAAATAACTTGTTGTTTAAATCAGTATTTAAATAATTATTTATTGTGAATTCGGCTGATTCAGCAATCGTGTGTCTAAGATAATAAATATATAGCGATAAATAATGGAACTGTTTTTGTCACCCGTGTCATGGCTTTTATTCTTTCGAAACGTAAGTAAATGTAAATACGTTCGTAAACCCGTACAACATCGGCGCTCGCTGACTATAAAATGTAGATGTAGAACGATGGAACACAGTATGTATGAATGTATTTCGATGGTCGCAACACTAAAAATGTATTTCTCGATGGTGTTTTGATAAAAGCAGAACGCGTTAGAACGCAACGGCTAAACTTCCTCGTTCCGACCCTTGTGTATTATTTCAAGATCAGAGTTAATCTTATAATCTACATCCTGATCCGACACGCACTATTTAAGCGACTTGCTCAACCGGGCGAAATTTATAGGACGGCATCTTTCACGTTTCAATATCTAACGCTATTCCTTCCACGCACGCTTCAGCCTTCTCTTTTGTTATTTCGTAGAAAATCTGTAAATCGAGAGCTTTGTAATATGTCTGCTCGAAAGTGTAATGTACCACGACACTAATCCGGAAATGGATGCCAGAGAGTAGCAACCCAAATATTGATCATGTTAATCGTACAATCCAAGGACAGCGAGTATCGCGTTCACAGAGAGACCCAGATCGATCTCCGGAGGGCACTGATATCCTCTGCAAACGGACTAGCAAAAGAAGAAGTCCGTGGGGCAGGTATTCGTAAATTTTCCCACAAAGCCTGCTCGCAGTATGTACCGTTTTTCATGGTCCTGTTCCCGGGAACGAGACGAGGAGAACAAGGGCCGTTTCACCGACTCCGCGGTCCCTATTTTTTGCAGAAAGAAGGAGAAGACAGGGAGAGGTGTCCCGTTGCATCGGTTCGCATGTTTCCACATGGAAAATATAATCGACCCGTCGCACAGTAGCCCGGATTAAGATTTTAGCACTATTTCGAAGTTTAACGGTGTAACAATGTAAGTCGTTGGATTCGTTTTGACGTCAGCTAGAATATTATCAAATCTAAAATATGTATATGTACATATACATATGTACATAGTATATTGATCGTATGCGCCTCACGCGGCAAGCGAACGTGTTAATTTTCGAGATAAAATAGGTCCGACTGCAAAGGATTAAATATTCGAATTCCGTTCTGGCACCTAAGATCTTGGGAAATCAAAGAACGATTCGCGAATATTAATTTCAACAGACATGCAGCTTAAGTGTTCATTCGCATACTGGACAAGGCCAGTCATTGATTCTGAATTGCTAAAAACTTTGGAACCACTGTCGCTGGCAAACGCGTGCATGAAGTATGAACGGGGGGGATATAGGGTAGAGACGGGTCAATGGTGAAATAAAGAAAGGAGAGAGGCGCGAACTGGATGCTAACTGGAGGGACGTCGAGACAGGTTGTAACTCACAAATTTATTACTTTTCTCCGCTGCTTCGAGTTATTTTACGTCAAAGACTAACCGGCCATGTACAAACTGAGGGGAGGACGACGAAACGAATATCTCAGCTGCTTCGTCGCATTTTTACACCCGCGGGATATATTAGTGGACCGCTAATCCGCACGGATTTTACGGAGCGGCTGTGCTTGCGACCGGCGCGGCAACGACGCGACGTCGCGTCGCTCTCCGTCAAGAAGACGACACCGAGGACTCCCGATCTACATACATATGTATATGTACCGTTTTCATTTTCGACTCGAATAAACCCCCATCGATTCTCGTCCGAATCAAAAGAATTTCGTCAAAATTCAATTTTTATTTTTATTCCGACGATACAGTAACTTATACAGGCTGTGGATCACGAAGCGTGATCAGCTTAAAATTCTTCTGCTGTTAGTCGTTCGATCGGAAGTTTTTGTAGCTAAAGTAACATGGTTCGAGGAGAGCTTTAAAATAATTGTACCAAACTTGTTGCAGACTCTTTTTTTCCATAGGCCACCTTCAGTTTTTTTATAGGTAAACTGGTAAACCTACAATTTTTTACACATAACTTACACATAACTATTTTTCTGAATTTGAAACGATAAAAAAATTTATCTCTTAACCTTTCACACGTGCGTATTGCTGCTAGTGGACACCTCTTTCAGCATCGATTTACAATTAAAGTGAATAATATTTTTTTAATGTTTCGTTAGTTTAGATGAAGAAGAAATACTTTTTACGATGCTTGGCGAATTCGTCCAAGTACATACATAAAAAGTAATGGTAATAAAAAGGTGTATAGAAAGTAATGGTCATCCGTCGTAGAGGTGAATATATGTATATACGAATATATATGTATAAAATAGTACTGAAGAAATGTTGCGTTTATTAATTGGAGGGAGGTGTCGCGGAAGAACTTTAGTTTGAGAAGTGGGGAAACTGTGAAAGAAATTCCTTTTGTTATTGTCTTCGATCGCACGTGTTGTACATCTGTGAGGGTTGAAGAAGTGTCGGAGCGCGGCATGGACCTAAGGACTTTAGAGGTTAGTTCTCTGGTCGCCGCCAGATGGGATACTAGTCATCCTCACAGTTTTCATGTACATACCTGTGTGAATGAGATTGTGTGTAGCAGCGTGTTCATGTAGCCCGTGCTAATGTATGTACGGCACATACCTTATTGTTAGCCCGGGCTACAAGGACACGCTGCTACGCACAATTTCATTCACACACGTACATGAAAACTGTGAGGATGCCCGATATGCCATCTAGCGACGAACTAACCTCTATCTATCACAAAACGTCAACCTTACAGAGGTGCTTAGTCGTAACACCTCTATAATACACCGTGCTCGTAGGCCAGACATGATCAATTCGTAGCTCAATCGGAGAGAGAGGCATTCTCAAGGAATACTATTATTTAATAGTTAATATCATTTATAATAGTATCTCGTCGGCGGTTGAAGCTAGTTTTGATCCATGTCAGTGGGTTCTGTTTCCTGCTAAAGATGATGTATTTAGGTTCTATTTACACTAGTATATTTAAAGTCGCCTATAGAGCGCGCCACAGTGCGCGCAATTCAACATGGCCGCAGTCAACCGTCCCTCCATCCATCAATCCTTAGGTCCGTGGAGCGCGACGGTTGTAAAATAATCGGCCGGTTCGAAACCGATTCGCATGCGTTTTTTGCTTGCTGTAATGTCCTTTACAGTGGTGACAACCGTAGAATTATTTTGATCGAGGTCAGAGTAACTTCTTCCCGTTCGCTGTCACGATATCGGAAAGTGTGTTGTGCAGTGTGCAGTGATTGTGTAGAAGTGTGGGGGTTCATCGTTAATAAGACGTATTCGCGAAAATGGCAGTGTCCACCAGTGTCCACTTGATCCGACGGAGGAACAGAAGATTCTGAAACATTTCTAAGTACCTATACTTGACGTTCGTATTTTATATAATGTAGGATCAATATTCTTATGTGTAACAATGGATATGTATAAGGTATTCTATCACATTTTGCAATTTCAAATTTTTTATGATTCGAATGAATGGACAGGGAGACGATCACTTTTTTGGTATGGGCTTATCGACGAATGTCCCGTTAAATTTCGTTTGCTCGAGGCACGCACACGATTATGTTTCGTTTCATCGACACGGTCGGGTGGACTGTATTTAGTACATATTACATACATACATATGTAGTAAGGCTTTAACAGATTACATATATCTGAATATGTAACTATGTATGTATGTATTTGGTTGCGGCATGTGGCTTCTTTCAAACTTTTTCTTTTCTAGATGAGTGGAAGGTGTTGATGTAAAAAACAATTTTAACAATAATTTTCTTTGTTATAAACAATTTTGCGGCAAGTTTTTCTCTTACAAATGTCCACCGATCCAGAGGTGTAGATTCACCCATATATGAACGGATGACCATTACTTTTTATATACCCTGTATGTACATATGTATGTATGTGCATATCTCCTAGTCCTAATACAATGCAGTTGGGTATAGGAAAATCGTAGGCGTAGGTATGTGTACATATGTACTTATAAAAAACTAAAAATGGATTCAATTCTGAACTTCATCCCCTCAATTTTGCTATAAACGCGCATAAAGATCTGCACAATCTATAGTCTATATAGTTATATTACATATACATAACAGTTGATTTACTGAAGTGCTCCGAGTCGAGTGCAAGAATTTTGCTGGAATGAGACTAATTTCGTGCGACTTTCGATAGGCCCCCACAGCTGGGGGACACGGATATTTTAGCGACCCTCGCAACCCTCTTCGTTGTTGAATTACAATCGGGACACGGTCCACTAAACACCCACAATTTTTACAGTACGTGCCATTTTATTCATGACCGCGTGCAACCGTCTCATTGCCCGGCGATTATCGACGAGCTGTCCTCGACTTTTTCGGAATGACGCCATTAATTGCACCGGCTGCGTTAGCGCGCATTCATCATTCACCCCCACGATAATTCTAATATTGAAAATATTTATTCGTGACTACATACATACTATGTATATATTTTGGAGGTCGAGGTTGGTGTAATTCTTTAGACTAAACTTTATGTCTAGACAGCAGATCTTTATGCAAAATTATGACAAATTTTCAGGACTATCTGTACGGGGTTAGGAATTTCTATGGGGCTAGAAAAAATTGTTTTATACTTTTTTTTGTTGAAAAACAAAAGTTTTTTGATTTTTTCAAAAACATATCTACACTGTATAATCATGATTTCGAGGAACTAAAACGTACAACGACATTTTCTAGTTCGTGTTGGTTCGTTTGCTAAATAAAATTTACAATTGTTCATCAAAATAGAAGCATGATTCGCATGTTCCATACGTAAAATGATAAAACATCGTGGCAATGTTTCATCGGCTCGAAAACGGCTTCGCGAAAACTGCTTAACGTCCTCCGTTAATAAAACGATTAGATGAGTCTGTTGGGAAAGAAAATATTACGGTAATAGTAAATCCGTTAACGGTAAATGTCAGTCCTCGTCAAATATCTCTTGATCGATGCCGCGGATACGCGGATATTGGTACAAGCTTTATTGCCGCGCGGGTAAAATTTCCGGGTAATGAAAGCAGGACCGAAATAACGCTCCATCGATAATTTTATATCGGAGATTACGGCGCAGTGGTTCGGGTTATAATCCCTGGGTTTTATAACTCTGACAGATTGAATTCATTAAGATCTTGACTGGTGTGCAAATCGGAAATCGGAAAACGGAACACCTGCTAATTTTGTTTTAATCGCTTAGATAATTCCTCTCTCGACACGATAAGAAGAAACTAAATTTATAACGCAACCGACGCCGAATGAAATTGTTCAATCGTTTTGATACGTTCCAAGATATACATACATATGTATGTACATATGATTTTAAATTAGATTATGTACAAGTTCTTTAATTCTAGTTCTATGTATGTATGTATAAGTAGCGGTGTTTATCATATGTCCAAAGAGATTTTATCTAATAATCGTAAATTAACACATATTCGACAGCATCACTAAAATTACTAGTTTCGCTCAACGATCAAATAATTAACATATTCGATTCGGTCAGAGAAAAAGAGAAAAAAATTGTCTCGAGGTCACTTTTGTCGAAATTTTAGTCATCAAAGTTTTTTTTTTTTTTTATGGGACTTGATTTTTTCATTACAACAGTTTATTTCTTGATGTTTTATATTGAAAAAGCTTATTTAAAATATATAAACTGCACCACTAAATCACTTATACTAGAGGGGACATCCACGTTAGTCAGGGCACTCGAAAATTGACACGGCAACTTGGAAGTTCCGCCCCACGGAAACACCAATGTGTTTTTCCCAGATGCAGAAACCGCGTGCATTTCCGGTATCCGTGTTTCAAGACCGAGTCACGCCCTCGAAAAGTCAGAGTGTGTCACGTAGCGAAGTGTGTGGCAGCGTCATCGAGCCGATCTTCGAATGACGGAGGAGCACAGTCGGCCAGTCAATAATTTACCAAACCAGCACATCCCGTCGGTCGACGGGATAGAAAAAACGGTGAGGGGTTCAAGTACGACACAGATCGCGTGGGGGTAGCACCTGTGAGCGCAGGCTGCTTACGATCACCTAATCTCGTAATCCTTGGCTTCCTTAGGAAGTCGTTTATTAGTCAGCCGTGTCGGCCGCCGCGCCGTGCCGCGCCGCACGTCGTTGCAACAACGACCGAGTGTACTTCCTTGTAAACTAGGCTCGGAGTCCATCTCTTTCTATGTACGTACAAGTTTTTGGAAACGCTGGTCGATCGACGATATTATTGGTCCACGCGTCTCCAGAAATGGACTTTCTTATTTAGGATGGGGACACGTTGAGACTAGACGCTGATTTCTTTGTTTGGTCCGTTAACGTTTTAGATTGAAAATTTTCAGTTTGCCAAAATTATTAAAGGAAAACATACGTACATTCCTATTTAATCCCTGTTTGTGATCAACGAAGAGTCGCTTATGTCGACAATAATGTTTTAACTGGTTGACGTAATGAAAAACAAATCAAATTGATACAACAAAAGTTTCACCATAATCAACATAAATACAATAGGTAGAATTTCTATAAAAATACGGATATGTGCTAGGACACAATTAAGTGAATTAGTTATTCGTTGAAGAATAAGTAAGAAAATTGAACATTTCCGAAAGGAGGATTAACTCTTGAATGTCGGAGCTTGGGTCCATTTTGACTCGGTGGATAAAGAAACCACCATTTCGTTGGTTAATTTCTGGTAAATCAATGGAATTGGCAGCTATGTATTTGATGGGGGAGGGCAATAGAAAGAGATGAGGTGACATAAAAAATATATTTCAAAAGATTGGTAAACAACGCTGTAAATGGTCTCTCGAGGAATATCAATTGTGCAGTTATGAAAATGATCCGTTTTCCGAGGAGTGACTCGTGATCCCCAGTCGAACTCGAAAGGTGAATGTGCGACATTTCTGGTTACTTTGAAACTTAAGGCAGAGTAGTATTAAGTAGTCGTTGTTCGAACAACAACGAGTGTCAGTGTACAGATTTGTCAGAAGCTCGGTAGCTTTCAACTCTTCTAAACTACCCCTCTACGTTCGACAGTTTTCTTAAGAAGAACTGTACTCGAATGTCTTCGAGTTATGAAAGCTAACCCATAATATGGCTGGCAAAGTTTCGCTTTCTTCGGGAAACTTGTTAGACAAGTGTCAAGACAAACAGTATATGTATAGGTTTGTTTATCCGACATGGCGGGTCTGGGACCGGACAGTTCCATGGATAGGGTTCGGCAGCGCTTGTTAACCAATTTGTTTAGTCCGAGAGCTTGACACAGCGGGGGACGGGGGTTGCGAGCAGTCGAACAGTCGAGCAGTTGAGCACTCGAGCACATGGGACCGATAAGTAATCCGAGACGCAATGCGTCTTTCCAGTTTAACACGCGTGTCGCAAGCCATTTCGGAAAACTCCACGGATAGAATGTCTTACGAGAGTTTTAGACAGCTCGGCGCTACCTAGGAAAACCCCCTGCGGCTTATGGGGCCTATGGGGCCTATGGAACGGAGCTAATTAATTAGGATACAACGATGCTTCCTGGTGTCTTGGAAATAAAACATGTGTTCGCGTCAACGTTACACTGTTTTACGAGTTCCTTTACGGACTTCTCAGTGAACGAAGAGATCTAGTCGCTGTGCGACAGAATTTTTCAAATTAACTTCCGACACTTCAGTTTGATAAACGAACAAGGCTTTCACTATGTTGACTATGCTTTAATCACTTTGATACTTGTATACATACATATAACATAACATACTTGTATGATAAAATAGACTTTCTCTCTCTCTCTCTCTCTCTCTCTCTCTCTCTCTCTCTCTCTCTCTCTCAGAGTATATTTTATTAACATCTTATTCTTGATAATAATTATTGATACTATAAGATTCATCTAACAAGTTGTAAATTGAATCTGTTCTCGTAATATTCGTTCGTAAATATGACTCTACAGCATTTTTTCTTCGTCGGTACAGTCAGCAGAAAGTATGCGTGTACTAGTGTGTATCTATGTATGTATGTATGTATCTGAAATTAGCCTGTTTGTACATATAAAGAAATTTAAAGGGATACGCATCGAATAAACACAATTTTTTCTGATAATGAGATACCCGAGATGTTGACCTTCAGAATTTCCAAAGGTTTTCTCAAGGTCAACTCAAAGTCACCAGATTATAGGTCGCTAATTAATAGGTCCTTCCATGTGGCAACAACGCGCGCAACGTAATGTTAAAACAAATCGTTTCGTAAACCTGTTCAAGAACGCTTGCGCTTAAAGAGAGTCAAGAGAGATTTTTTCCAAGTTCAGAACCAGAATACCCCTCAACTTTTCCGACGTAAATCGTGTTACAAGTTGTTTTTGGGAAGGTGCTATGTTTTGAGAAGCTTCTAGAATTACAGCGTCAAATTCTACCAGAGGTTCGCGATGATTTCTCATGGGCTCGTTCGGTTTCCACGGTTCTCACACGTTGGGCACGCACAGAAATTTTCAGGACGAAACGACCCCCGACACCGACCCTGCCCACTTGAATCGAAACCCACTTGCGAGTACACAAACCTCGTTCGTGAGCGAGGCGGTCCGGGCAGGGGTCGGGAGCTTCCACCTTGCCGCGGCAGCTGAGATAATGGGAAGGAAATCAGTTCATTTCTATGTTGATCCTACGGGCTTGGTTCCTGTCGCGCTTAGAAGACCGCCACGATTGCCTCGGTGATCGAGAAATTCGAGCCGGAAAATCGACTTGATAGCCCGGCTCATCGGGAGATTTAACTACCCCCGACGACTCAATAATATTCGTACTATGCCTCGGAAAAGCTGGCTCCCGCTCCCGTTCCTGTTCCCGTTGCCGTTCCCGGTTACATACATGTACTGTATTGCTCGTGGATGTCTCGAATTCTTCTGAAAAATTCTGCTTTATCACGTGTTCCGCTTCTCACAGAAAAAAACATCAATTCGGACAAGCTTGTGTGTAGTTCCATTTTGTAATTTATTTATACGGCATCGATTCTACCTTTATCTTAAATTCTTCTAATAACATGACTAGACTGCGGATCTTGATGCATTTAAGAAGAAATTAGTTGGATGAAATATAAAACGGGAAAAGATTTAAAAAATTCAAGAATACTGTAATGTTATTCTTAATGTAACAAAAAGTCGTTACAGGATCAAATGAATTTTTATATTATTCGTAAAATATCTAGTCTATATACAGTTATACTAGACAAAGCGGCCCTCTCCTTATGCAAACTAAACATTTTCTACCTAAATATGTACATAGCAACAAACTGCAGTGAAATAGAAATGTATTTTCTTTCTTAATATGTTTAACAGAGTTTGAAAATAATATATATTATATGTAATAGAGCATTTTCAAATTCTTCTAATATTTTTACCGTTTTAAATTGCACCTATTCCTATTCCTATTCCTATTCCTATTCCTATTCCTATTCCTATTCCTATTGATTTATGCGATAAATGCATAAAATGCGTAAAATCAGTTACGTAGAAAGTGGAGTGCGAGTAACTGAAGATTAAATCTTCGGTATTGTAATGCATATGTGGTTCGAGTTTCTCACAATCGGCACGAGCTCTAATCGAAAGGGTGGACCATCTTATTTCAGCAGCGCATTGATCCGAAAGATCGGACGTCCAAATGCCAAAGTGTCTGCGGCGAGAAGAGTATCAGCGTGGCTTCCCTGGGGTGACCTAGCGGCTAGCCGAGCAATTTGTCAACACCATTAGAGGAAGGCAACAAGGGTTGACTTTGGCGCATCTGCCAGACTCGATCACAGAGGCATCGCCATAATAAAGGGGTAGTTAATGACTACCGGGGGGCTCGATCGAAAAGCCGGTAGAGGCCGTATGCCGGCCTGTTGACAAAATATTGGGATATTGGCATTGACCGAAAGGGGGATAACAGATTTTCCGAAGGGTTCCTTTCTTCCGATTTGACCACGAGAAAATCACAGTTGGATTTAGACGTAGGATAAACGGTCGCGCGGTGTCGCGGTCACTGATCCACAAGAACGAGATCTTATTAACCCTCGCACGCTCAGAAATAGTTGCACTATGTAGTTCTCTCTCTTACATTTTATAAAATAACTTATCTTATAAAACTATTGGGTTAAGGCTTAAGGTGACACAAAACTCAATTTTTTTATTCAATCAAATATTTTCCATTTTGTTCGATGATATTTTGGCTATTTTTCTAGTAACTTCATAGAACAAAATGGAAAATATTTTATTCATTAAAATTCATTGCTTGAATGAAAAAATTGGGTTTTATTTGACCTTAAAACGCGTTAAAACATACCGAAATTACCTTCTTGCCAACCTAATAGGTACGTATGTAACAAGATTCACTTTATTTTGACTTTGCGAGATTTTTTATAAGAATGTATGCTGCTTTTCTCATTGAAGCAGTTTTATCGTTATGTATGTATGTATAACGAATACATGTGCAATTGAAAATCTGGAATCTATAACACAAACAGAAAGAAGCGTAAACCAATTACACCATATAACTACATACATATATACACCTATGTACATATAAGAACTCCGTTCTATTTACATTTTTCTATCTCTGACGTCGAGTTACGCTCGACAAAGGAGTGCAAAGGGTTAATGGGTAAAGTTGGTAAGCGAATTTACCCAGCGAAGAAGACGTGATTGCGGAGAAACGATAAAACGGTAAAACGGTAAAACGGTAAAACGGTTTATCATCCTCTCGCGGATAGAGGAACCCACCGCACCGGGGTAGCCGATCTGAATCATCGGAAATCCTCGATTCACTCAACTAATCAACGCGGCGCGGCGCGGCGCGTGGATAGGGTCTCGAATTAATCGGATCGGTTCTCGAGCAGGGGTTGTATGATTCGGCTGAACGCGGAGCAGAGAAAAGTCTGCGATTTCGTAAAGAGATGAGCGAGCCGGGTACCTGCGGTCTGAAAGTGGGAGCTGCTGGCGCGGCGCGGCGCGGCGGCATGGTAGCGGGACCGAAACTGAAACGGGGATAGGTGGGATGCCATTGGAATAAGATCGGGTTTAGCCGCAGTGTCGGGTTCGAGCCCCGGATAAGTCTGCCTTATCCCGATAAGCCGGTGAGTTAATGAATCACAAAACAGGTGGTGGCGCCACTGAGAGATTGTCTTCCGTCCTCAACTTGCCCGCGAGTGTACTATGTACGTGCAGCTTGAAATTCTTCCGCTGCGCCGAACCGAACCGAACCGAACCGCGCACCGTTCCGTGCGTCGCGCGTCGCGCGTCGACGAGGAACACGGCTCACTCTCTCATTTATTTTTTCCCGGCCATTGAGGCAGGCCAGACTGATACCAGAAAATTTGGCTTGAATGTTTGTTCACGCACCCGCTGCCTCGCCTCTTTATCTACGGCTCGACACATCGACCCGTTCGCCGGGCTATTTCACTTTCAAATGAAACATTCGGCCGGCTCGCGACGCAACCAAACCGCCTCGAACCGCCTAGAGTCGAGCCACGATAAGCACCAACGGAATCCTGCTCGATTCTCTGTTGTAGATCGACAAGACACGAGAAAATAGTCTCTGTTCCTTAGCTGCAGGCTCGATCAGAAAGCAGACTGCGGATTTTAGAGGTCTGTCGCGCTTTTCGTCGAATCAAATTCAATGCAGGAAGATTGACCGTTTTTAGATAAATACTTACAGAAGGAGACTTTAATCAATGATTTTGAACAACTGTTGGTATACAGCATTATACCATTAATTATACCAATTCTGTGTCTGTTTTTTTTATTGCGATCTCGAATTAATGTATACATGTAATATGTACTTTAACCTTAACGAGGCCCTTGGTGGTGTGGTACATAAACGAGTTTGACGTGCCTGGTTGTATACTAACTCTGTTACAAGTTATATCTCTGCTATTTTTTATGTTGCAGTGACGTTTTTATGTTTGAAACATGAAAAATCTTTGTTGTAATCTTCTCGTTGTAGAGAAACATGTATACAAATCGGTACGAACAGTGCACGCATGTTGCAATGGAACCGCGCAAAAGCTTATCTTTTTAATTGGAATGTCAAGTTTGATCCCAATCAGCTCGCAAAATATTAATCTGACAATCGCCAACACCAAATCATTGAAAGTTGATTTTTTAGCAATTGAACGGCTAATTTTATGCTCACGTTTGAACGCTTATTCTAACCACAATTCACACACAATTGATCTCATCGCTTTCAAAAGTGTTGAACATTTATAAAGTGCTTATATGTACATCTGAAAAACGTTGATACGAGAAAGATTTTTTAGCGAATGAACAGCTTATTTTTTGTTCGATTTGGACCACTGTTGGTCGTAGCGCTAACCAGGGGTCTACTCGATTCACCGAACAGTCCTATTGTCAACGAATGTCAACGAATTCCGCGGTTGCATTAATACGGAACGAGTTCGAAATGTTGTTCGTCGCGTTCCGTCGCGTCGTATCTGTGCTGGAATAACACGATGGGCGCGGTGCTTATCAACGCTATTCGTACTAATGTTTTATCTGTACTCGGCTGACACCTGACAAGAACCGACGCGACGAAGGTTACTACAATGTTACTTTATCGCACGAAAATGTTCGGTGATACTGCAACGAAACTGTCATACACGATTCATGCCGAATTAAAGGAACGCGATCGCATACATATTCGGGTCCGCGTTACAGTATGGTTCGCTGGAAAAATTTCAAAAAAACCGAGTTCCTATTCGGAAATTAGAAAAGTTCAACTACCCGAAGCTAATCTATCGGGCTAGATACGATCGAGAGAGGAGATACATACATATGTATGTAGTATCAAGATAATTATCGAATTTGGATTGCTTGTATGTGCGTATTAGCGGTGTCGCCTGGCAGTTTCGCTCTAATCTCTGTCGGATCTTTCAAACTCGCGGACGTTTGGAAACAAAGCGGCCGTGGACGAACGCGTGATTTCGCTCGACGGGCGCGGGCTGCGGGCTGCGGGCTGCGGGCGACGCGACGCGCCGCGCCGCGCCGCGCCGGTGTGTGCAAATTTGCTGCGTCAAACGATACGAGATTTTCTGGAATGATGCGCGATAACGAAAAACGACGCAGTGCACGATTCTCGGGTAGAGACGCGGCGAGTATTTGTCGCGGTCGAACGGACCTACGGAATCGATAATATCGCGACTAACGAAATCACACGAATTGACAAGCTGGTACAAGTGATTATCGCGATACCCGCTGAAGGAGAAAGCAACGATGCCCGGTGGTATCTCCTTCCAATCGACACACGGATAAAAGCAATTATGCTCGTGACATCTGTAAGCCTCGTTAATATAACTCCTCGGAAACTTCCGCGCGCATTCCTATCCGATTGAATAATAGCAATACGCGAAAGCGTTAGATATTATTCGGCAATTCAGTACACCGTGAATCGCGAAAGTGTGATCGTCGGATTACGCGAACGAATTTTGAATAGTTCGCGAATAGATTTTGAAATTGTTGAGTCTTAACGTTGACTTGATCTTAATCTTCGGACCCCTGCGAGTTCTAGATGGTTCTAGACCTATGCCGGAGTCATGTCCGACTCGCACCGATATTTCAGTTTTACATATGTATTCCGTTATGAGACCGATGTCGGGTCGGGACCGCCTTTTGTCGTATGTACATATTTCGAATGTATCTTTCGTTGGAAAAAGATGGATTATGACTTGAAAAGAAAAAGAGGGGATAGCGAGCGATTTTCTTATTTCGACATAAACAGCGTCTCCGGCATAGCGTACGGAGGCTTAAATGATCGCGTGACTCGCGAAAGTGAGCGGTGATAGATGTTCAACGAAACGATCCGACACATTGTCCTGTTAACTTGAATTACGATCAGTCATTTGTCAGAGGAACCTTTACAAATCATTCTCTGCCGAAATTGTACATTAGATATTCTACTGTGCAAAAGTGCAAATGACGTACGTAAGCTCCGGTTCAAAATAAAAATTTGCTGACACTCCACGACGCTAAAGGAGCGGTACAAAACGTAAAGATGAGCAGCGTCGATATATTTCCCCAAATCTATCAATACGGATGGTAGCCAGAAGCTAAACAAATTTAAATGTGTATTCGGGTATATGTATGTACTTATTTGGCGCATCACCACCCCACTGACAACTTGGGCACTTAATGGTTCGCGAACGTTGCGTCCGATTAGCATAACATTGGTATTGACAGATCATGTACACCTGCGTTCGAATTAAAATACATTTCCCAAAAAGCTGCACGCGTGGTTAAACGTGTTGAAATCAGCCAGTCCTCGCACTACGTTGTACAGAGTGCGCCAAAATAACGGAGTAAAAATTATATGTACAAATGTGTTCTAGCACGATCATTCTACACCGTAACCAGCCTTCCTCTAACGTTCTTTGTGTTTCAATCTATTCGCATGTTTATAATTTCGCTTCCCCGTTCTTACGATTTAAGGATGCTGATCTATTTTCTGGCACTGGAGGTGCCGAACATTGAAAGCGACTGGTGTTGTCTTACAAAAATTAGAAGAATTTATAGTTTATATACATAATGTGTAGAGTTTGAATCACATTATCAAGTAAAACATCTGGAGTTATCTGAATTTCCTGGATTACAACGAATGGGGTGCTTCGAGGTTTGCGAGAGAGGTTTCAGAAAATCGCCAAGTATGTATGTACACTCAAGTTTCTTGGAACAATTCGTTCCCCGTGTTGTATCGGAACCGCGTTAAACGAAAGTTGCAGAAATCGGGTGACTGCGGAAGGTTGTCCAAATCTAAATGAGCCAATGCGGAGACCGAGATAAAAGCTGACCGAAAGTACATATGTACCATGTACATATTCGGAAGTTTTGAGCCGCGTTATAGGTGTATGTACATACATACATATGTACGTATAAAAGGGTCGAGTGTACCGTGTTGTTCTTCTGTTTCGCTGGCTTTCGGACCGGTTGTGAACGCGACGTTCGACGCGAGACGCGAGTTATTTGGGCGCACCGTGTACAGGAGCAAAGCATCCTTTGGTATTGTGACCGACTCACCACGTTTCAGTTTTTCCAACGGTTCGTGCAACTGATGAATGGAGTTGTGCACCATGGAGGTGTCGTGGTGCGAGTTCCCGTGGAGATCAGGATGGTGCATCGTCCCTTGAAAGTGGTCACCGTGAAGGCCGGCCATGGCGGTTGTGGCGGACGCGTGCTGATGATGCTGTACCGATAGACCGGTTGTCGATCCCGTAACGAGATCCTGAAGGCACAAATCCGCGTTGCCACCGCCGACTCCACCCCCGGCGAATTCGAGGCTCCCCCCGCCCCCGCCGCCCCGCTCCATGCTATAGAAGGTTAACGTCGTGTTGACTGATCTGTGCAACGCGACGCAGGATCAAAAGCCAGGCCTTCGTCAAGTGCTAGGTGCCGCGAGAAATCGCGGGAAATCGTGTCGGAAACGGATACGCCTGGTAGGATGTTGCCGTCTTCAGGATCGCATTCGCGGCACTGCGCGGTATCCGAAGGTGTTCTCCTCCTCTTGTCTCGTCGACGGCTACACTGGGCGACGGCCGTCGGTAGCAGTGTAACGCTCGATTACATCGATAGGAACGATCCCCGGGGCGTTCAACAAACCTGCTCGCAGCGAGCGTGTCCCGCCGGCGACGCTGAAGACTCTACTATTCTCTGCTGGTGTCCGTTCTTTCCAGCAGGTTGCCTCGGCATAGGTTGTTCAGTTGACATCAGTGCTAACGGACCGAGCAACCCGTCAGAAGGAGAGCCCGGCGACTCGACGTCTACCGTCGCTGCGCGTCAATCTCCACTTCGCGAACGACTTCCTGTGGCTCTTGGACGCGTACGCGCTAAGGATTCGTCCGTGGGCTGCGGGGATTGTTTCCATGGATCGGTCTCGAACGGAGCCACCGGATCCCTATTACCCTGATCCTGGCTGTCCCCTCGACGAAGGACCCGGCAGAACACACGTGCTCCAGCACTTAGGTACGGCCGACTAACAAAATCGGATAACCGCGCGGGATCGACCACGGCCGACGACGCTTGTTACGTAAGGATCAACGGGACGCAACGAGAATATGTAGTGGGAGACTTAGAAACACCCACAACGGAAAGTAGGTTAAACGGCTCGGCACTACGGCCGCGCTAGGCAGCGATTTTTTATTAATTTCAGCGTACCACTTTCGTCCGGGACCGGAACTATGTTATCTTGGCAATGTCAATAATCGGAGGACATTCGTTTCCAACGGAATCTCCGACGTAACGTATCCACAACGTATAGACAGCGTAGTAGCAATCCACCGCCGTCCCACAGAAAACGTTATCCTCGCGAACCCTGTAGCCCTGTTTCTCCCTGCTTCTTCTCCTGGTTGTCAATGCGTTTGCACACGATATCCTGATAGTACCGCACTTGGTTTCGTACGTCGCCCCGGATCGGAACGATATCACTTACTCGCTTAATCCTCTAGATCACCACCGAATACGCCACGAGACACCCGAAACGGCCCGACAGTGTAGCACTTCCCGACGCGACGGGATCTTGTATATTGGTCACTGGGACGCGATCGTACACGAACGATACCGGCAGGAGGACTACTTGTCCACGCAGGGGGTTGCACCACACAGCCAGACCGGATATATCCCTCCGTCAAAAGTCACGAGGAGTGTCGCGCGACATCACGATCACCAGGTAAAACGTCGATGGTGGACGTCGACGACGGTGCGTTCTCGTCGCCCGCTCGCTCTTCTTACTTTCGCGGGTAACGCGTTAAGGAACGTCGGGCCGGCGACACAGCGGCGGCAACAGAGAAAGAGAAAGAGGGACAGACAGAGGAAACGTAAGAAAGCGCGAGTGGTGCTGCAGGTCGCGGTAGTATACCCGGTTTTCGTAGTAGATGGAACGTGTAGTGGCCGCGCGTCGGTAGTAGGTGGGTCCGCCAGGCTTAGCCGGTTGAGCCTTTCGGACTGCCTGCCGGCTTAAGTCTCTAAGTCGGTAAGCCGAGCGGATCTAGTGGTCTTGGCTGGTGCACTGGCTGCCTGCTATCCTGCCTGCCTGCCTTCCTTGCTTGCCGGGCGGCCTGCCTGACTGTCTGACTGCGCCTCTCCCTGGCTCGCTTGCTCTTACTCCCCTCCATCCGTTCCTTCTCTCTTCCGCTCTCCCACTCTGCTTCTCGTTATCTCCGTTCGACGCCCGTGTCTCCCTTCCTCCGCTGCGATTTCTCACATTCGCGCGCTCCCTTCAACTCCCTGGCCATCCACGTCCTTTCTCCTCTATCCCCACTGTTCCTCCCCAATTTTCGTTCTCTCTCTCTCTCTCTCTCTCTCTCTCTCTCTCTCTCCCCCTCTCCCTCTGTCTATATATATATCTCTTTCTCTCTCCCGCGATCTCTCACGCATGTATCTCCTCGCTTCATCCCCCCGACCTCACCATCCAGACCCCGAATTCGACCCCTATCGCACCCCTACCAACCAACGTGTAACGTTGCTCCCTCTCTGTTGCATCGCGGCGTGATCTCTCACACCGCTGCCTTCTCTTTTCGTCCCGCGTCGTGCCAGAACCAGTCGCCGATTCGCCTATGTTCGGTATCGTCGACGCACCTCTCTTCATCCATCCCTACCAAGCAGCCTGACTACCCCTCCAACATCCTCGGCATCGCCCCTCCTACGCGACACACGAACGCGACGCGTTCTCTCTATCGAAACGCACGCACATACACCACGCACCCACCCTCCTCGTTCTCCTTCCACACCCCTCCCCACCCCTCTTCTCGATCCGTTGTGTTTCCCTTTTTCCTTTTGCCCTCTTTTCCATACACCAAGCTTCGTCTACCTTCTGATTATTGTTTGTTTCTTCTCGTCGACGTTTGTCTTGGTCCCTCGCGCGTCAGCTTAATCTTCAACGCGCTTCCCTCCCTCGCTGCTCCTCTGGAAATAGCATGCAACCCTTTCTTTTCGGGATCCGGGCACCGGCGCGGCGCGGCGACAGTGACTTCTTTGTTTCCGATCGACTCGATTAAAGAGACGCCAACCGCACCGGTCCGTGACGTCTCGTCAAGTGGCTCCGCCATTATTATCCGACGACGTTGTGAAATTTCTAGACGAGCTAGGAAATCTCCTAAGATACCGCGAGTCGAGTGCACGCCGTTATCGCTTTTCTTATCTATCGGCGCAAACATCTATCTTGGTAGACTAGAGCACTCCGCGGGGCTGGGCGTTTCAAATTGACCGAGAGGTGTGTCGCCCGTCGTTCCGCATAGATTGCCGTAGATTGTCAAAATGGGGTCTTCGCTGCGCATTATCGAATCGAGGTTTCCGTTACCTATATGTACTATGTAGGTAGGGTAATTGCCGCTGCGACGTTTACGTTTACGTTTACGAAGTCAAAATCGCGATCTTCTTCCGTGATTTTATCTGTATCTATCAATTTCATCGGAGTTGTAATTGAATTTTTATTGAGTAGGATCAGATATACTTGACCATTATCGTCACCATTTTTTTTTCATTCGCCGCTGATTATTGCATTCGATGAGTAACAGAGCCGCGGACGATAAACGCCGTCTTTTCTTCACCCTCTCCGATTATGTATCATGAACAATATGTAATCGTCATGGTAATCGGATCGAAAAAATTCCATGTGTCGAACATTAATTCGACCATTTCTAACCGGTATTTTATCTGCTTGTCTTATCGTCGTTCAATGACGCCGTTTCGAGTGTATAGGTCAATACCAATACCAATACCAATACCAATACCAATACATACGTACGTATGCATGTATGCAGGTAGATTTATGCCTCACGAAGGGACAGATTTCCTTTGGATTCGAGCAGTCTTGCTTTTTATAATGTACCGTTAGCTTGTTGTACATGTTAGTTATAAGCAATCTACATAGTACATAGATGAAATATCTCACAATCAGAGGAGATTCGGTAGAGCTAGCACCCTAGGTTCCCTGTCCCTATGCTGTTTACTTCATACGTGCTCGGCAGCTCTTTGCATACACTGATCGTCTTTTGAAACCATCACTCGGTATCGGAATATAGAGGGTGAAGAGTACCGCTGATCAGCGCCCAATTAGAGTAGTTAAAAATGCGTCTGACCACGGACTGCTAATTTCCCTGTGGCTACGCTGTCTAGTTTAGAAATGCTGGGCAAGTATCGCTGTATGTACAACACACTGATCAACTTCCAAGACCTCGCCGATGAGAGCATAATTAGAGTATGTACATAGTTAGAAATGTATCCGAGGACTAGAAGGTCAGGTAGTAGCGCGTCGAAGTTCATCAACGACGAAGCGGGAGTCGCGAAGGTAAGAGATCGGGCCTGAAGGGCATGAAGATAAACGCGTCGAATGACAAACCGGATGATTCGCTGCTCGAAAGGGGGGGAGAGAAAGAGAGAAAGAGAGAGATGTGGGGAGGTGGGGAGGCCCTTAGAGACGGTGTTCAAGGAAGAGGGCATCCTCGGAGGAAGAGGTGCGGCCCGGTCGGCGATGAAGAGGTCGCCCGTGGAAGACGGTTGCGCCAGCAAAACGAAGAGGAGCGCGATACGAGGCGAGGGAGGCTGTAGTGGCAGTACATACGTCAAGCTAGGAACAGACCGCCATCCCCGGGATCCCCTAACGCCTCGGGAAAAGTAGAGGAAACAAATGACAAGGTAGCCACGCCTACCGCGTCGTGGCGTGGGCGTTGTGAGCCTGTGTGTGCGTGTGACTTGGAGCCGGCCCGGAGTGGGAGCGACAGCGGTGCTGCTGGTGCTGGTGCTGGTGCTGGTGCTGGTGCTGGTGCTGGTGCTGGTGGGATCCGTGATATCCATGGAACGCAGAGGAGACGTCCAGGGTATTTCCTGATTTTTGAAGCGGCCGACCGAGTTATGGACGTCGTCCCTGCCAGTACCGCCTGCTGGGAATTAATGGACGATATCGTTAAGGATACCATGCGAGTCCAGGACCCTCGATGACGGATCACCCGCAGGATCCTCTCGATCTGCTCCAATTTTCCACTTCTTCCACCGAAACTCCGATGAACCGCACTCGATGACGATTTCTTTCACTTTTTCAATGCACGCATACAGTGCGACATAGTTTATCCAAACCGTTCGTTTATCCAGCACGATCCTTATAACTGGATCGTTCGAGTAATGGGAAATGGGGATCGTTCTTTGTCCATATGTACATATGTACATATGTATGTATGTATGTCAAGAATTCGTGTTCGCATGACTGGACTCGTACTCATCTGACATTAAAACTATCGAATGAATAGCTCTAACGATAGTACTAACGCGATCAAAAATGTAATGTAGGTTATTTTAATCTATTCTTAGATCGGTACAATGATTGCGCGAGAATACTTTTAAGCAGGCAAACCCCGTAAAATAGATTCATTCAAAGTTTAGCGTTATTTTGCAATTTTATTAAATAGTCGTGGAAACCCTCTGTTCAAAGATTTATCCCGAAAACTGGTGTCGCCTTTCCGCCGAGTGTGAGCCTGCGATGCGTCAATTGTCATTGACTCGGGGTACGGCTGGTTTTGTTTTCCCGTTGCGAAACAAGACACTCAACTTTCAACCGTACCCAAGTCCGTAACTAATTCTAAGGGCCAAGCATGCCAATGAATAACTCCAGAATGACAATATTCCACTCGATCGCAGCACGAACCAGACACGGTGTCTACACAATTCTACATAGACACGCTCATTCTTTCGTTGTGGATTGCAGCATTTATCAATTTGTTATTTTACACATGCAACTACACTTTCCAAGTCAGCACCAGAATTCATATACTATTTCACACAATTCAAAGGAAAAGTATGATATAAATTAGATAGTACGAACTATCATAACTAGACAGAGCGGATCTTTATGCAAAATAGAAATTCTTTAGCTAAATTGCAACAAACTGAAATATGTAACGGGAAGTTATTTTCTTTCTTAATACGCTTATAGGTTCAAAATTTAATAATACAAATTCTTCTAATGTGTTTTTATCGTTTTAAATTATATCTATGTACTCATTTTTTTGTTATAAATGCATAAAGTCCGCTGGCTAATCATAACACACAAAACTATGTAGTTGACAAGTGTACAATAAAGATACACTGCACCAAAAGCTTATTCGCAACTCCCGCGATTTGAGCACTGAAAAACGGGTTCGAAATCGTTCGAATACCGATCACAAATTATAATTAATTTCATATTTCTGATCTGTGATCAGACGGCGACGGCGCGCGCCGCGTGATGAACGCGCGCTCGACGTTTATGTAAAATGAAATGGACGGGCATCAGTGCGGCATGCAATATTCCTATTTATTGTAATGCGGTAGCAATTGAAGGATTATAGATTATCTCTGAATACAGTCGATCGACAGCGGGGCTTTGCGGCTAACCTGAACACGAAGCTGCCGCACGGTCAACGACTATTCATAATTGGTTCCCTGACGCGTGATGATGTAATCGGATCTGCAATATGTGTAATGTGTACGAGTACATACACACCACGGATCCTGTCAGTTTTATTACAGCCATTCGCGAAAAAGAAATTTTTTTTCACCAACGCAACGGAACGCAACGACGCGACGCGACGCGACGCGACGCGACGTCCAATTTATTTTCGCAAAATTATACAGTATGTATGTAGTCGCTTAGTCGGTTAGCTAACCGTCGCGGCGGCGCATGGTCAAAATTCTAATTCGCTGTTACTCTCGCGACAAGTCGCTAATATTTATACTTGCTCGCTTGATATCGGTAAAACGATATTGTACCCATAAACTCGGTTATTGCTGCGATGCCATAAAAGGATAAGATAGACATTTATCAGCTATACACGAATGGTTGGTTATACGTGTTTAACAACGACATTTCGATATAACTATACAACTCGCATTAAATGCTACTCAAACACTACCAATTAGTCGACTATTTAGCAAGCATCGCGAAATCTACAATCTCGCGCAGAAGTAGAATATTTTTAGTCGTTCCTGATTCGTTCGCGTCAAGTTTATGGATATATGACTTAATATTTTTACAGAAAGAAACGGATAACGACATGGTATTTCTCTTACTGTTCTTCTGCTCGCGATAGACAAAATTAAATCGCACTCTGTATTGTACAACAAACAATTTATAAGTCTCAATATTTTCATGTGCTATAATACAGAGCTGGGAGAACAATAGTATTGTAAATAGTAAATAGTAAATAGTTGCATTTGTTTCGTCATATCTCTGTACAAGTTTGAAAATAAGATATTTCAAAATAGTATTTTATTTTTAAAAATGTTTGGATTTCATCTCGAAACGTGTTGTTACTTGTATTCGAAATTATTTAGATTTTCGTAGTAGAAAACGAAGGGGATACTCCGTTCGTCAGGAGAAAACAATATTTTCGTGTGCTCAATCTGAAATATGTATACATACATATGTATGTACCTATGTGTGGCGACGGCGTAAGAGCAAGCGATAAGGCAAAAATAAATTCAATTCCGTTGATCTCTCCTAATACGCCAACAAGCACCTAAGCAAGTAACGGACTTATAAAAGTAAGCTGCGAGAAGACAAATCGCAGGATTCAAACAGTATAAATCTGGCGTCTCGTCATGAACCTCTCCGGCGAAGTCTTAACGTTTTGTCGATCGGCTAGGATTATAAGGATCGTAACCGTTCTCTAACCGCGTTGCTTCCAACGCTTTATGAAGCCCCTATCGTCACGATATCAAAACCGAAATTTCTCAAAATTCTCAGAAGAATCGAACCGAACCGAATCTTCTCGGAGATAAACACTTGCTTCCACAATAATGAAACGTATATTGTTTTTAACTACAACTCGATCGTCGATTTTATAAATTAATCACGCTGTTGCCCGAAATAAAAGATACATTTCAGTTATATGTATCCAGTTACAGTTTTACATTACATACACGTCATAGATTGATCACTACAAAGAATCAAAGTAGCCTATGCGGATTTTTTGTCAAATTTCTAGAAACAATTGCAAGGAAAGATTATCGCATTTTTTGTATTTATTTAGCAACATTAAAGGAACACATTTCGAAAGAAACTTTTGGGTTGGGAGAACCACGTACATATTATTAACGCTTCCCCGTATGAAGAAAATGATTTTTTGTGTCGAATCATGATCTAAGAAATAAGTACCGAATAAACATTGAATATAAGGCGTTTTGACTTGGTCTCAACACTTACTTTTCAGAGTTTTGTGGAGTTTGTGGGGAAAACATTGTCTTCCGAAAATTGGCTATAACTTTTTATCCATTAACGCTATCACTACAGTAGTAATATACATTTATATGTATATGCATTTTTTCCGTAATTCTCATTCTATGAATGTTTATAGCTGAAAAACGAAATGTGTCCCAACTTTACGACACTCCCTCGCGCAACATGTATAATTGATTTACTAAAACATATTTACATAATACATATGTATAATATCCTATCTATTTGTCCCTGGCTGTAAAATTGCTGTCGGTTTTGACTTTACAGTTTATAGGTGAGCTCGTTTGATCGTTCAATATTGTTTCCAGTTCTGTTCCATGACACGCGCTTCCAACAGATTCCGTTGGGAAAGAAATCACTAATCACTATCGCGGGTGCACGAATTTGCCGTTAATAGAACATCTTATCACCGTAATGGCAATGATTCGATGACGATAAGCCGATATACAATCCGGGATCGATCGTTTTCTATCGTTCGCGGACGGGGAGATTCTGTTTTCTCAATGAGAAAATGGTATGTATGTGTGTACTCTAGTTTGATGCCGGCGTAGGGATCTATCGTCGGACGGGAATACCCTATTTAAAATACCTGGGGACTTTGAGTAAACAGCTGGGCCGGTCGGTGTTGGTGTCATAAAGGATCTATCGGCACACGAACTACATATTTCTATGGCCGCCGCGCCGCGCCGCGCCGCGCCGCGGCAGATCAATTGCCGCCGACACGAGTCGCTCGTGTTTTATTAGCGATAGTAAACCGTCCGTAACGCAAACAATCGATATTTCGCTCGTAATATCGTTTTCGAGATTCGTATCTGTACCCGTGATAACGTTCCTTTGTATGTACCTGCTCTCTCGCCACCGCTCGTCACTGCTCGTCACAAAATTCGAACAAAGAGGCCACAACGAGAACGGGAAGTCCGTCTGTGTCCGTCTCGTCATTGGTACCGGCGCGGCGTGGTGCGGCGCGACGAAGCTAAATGGCTGGTGTATACCAGCGAATCCCATCGCGACGGTTTATCTGCGCGCCTTTTTTTCACGGAATGATACGAATCTCTCGACATTTATTGCCAGGGTAATCGATTATTCGGGTTTTTTAGGTGCTCCGACGACGGCCGCGATGACACACGCCGCGCCGCGTTCAGGGCGAGATACTAAGTGTACTTATACATACATACATACATATGTATTGTATGTACAACATCGTCTACGTATACATATTGTAATTTCTCGACCAGACTGGAGATTTTTATGCAGCTAAAGCCGATTCACATATCGTCGGCCTCGTATGAAAATTGCCCAAGTCCAAAAAAGTAAATTCTACAGGAGGCGAAAAGAACGATTTAGAGTGAAACTATTTTGCTTTACACGGAGAGTTTTTCAAACTATGTACCTATGCTACCTAACAACCTATCGCTCAACTATTACCCTCAAACCGTAAAAATTCAATGTACCTTACAAAAGGTAAAAGAAAAAGTTGGCAACCCAAAGTCAGACTCGTGATGAGGAACAGATGATTTTGAACAGAACTACTAAATATGGTATGTATGTTATTAATATGTAGACTGCCGGTCTCTTTATGCAAAATAAAAGTTGTCTGCATCAGTCGCAAGAAAAGAGGGTTACATAAA
Source organism: Lasioglossum baleicum (assembly GCF_051020765.1). Taxonomy (NCBI): domain Eukaryota; kingdom Metazoa; phylum Arthropoda; class Insecta; order Hymenoptera; family Halictidae; genus Lasioglossum; species Lasioglossum baleicum. Next base: position 85,266 of record NC_134938.1, on the reverse strand, counting down.
AATTGATTTCTGCTACTGACTAAAAGGTTGTAAATAATGTACCAGTATACATAATAGGTGTATGTACATTTAGTGATACAGTAATTTTGAGAAGTCCGTTAATCATGATTCATGAATTCTTGCAAAGAGACAACACCGCACCGGTGACAAAAGAAAAATTTGCTAAATGTGCAGGAAATGCGTAACACGTTCGTCCATCTGTCTTTCATGTAAAGTAAAATATATGTATATATTATATATAATATAAATATTGCATAAATATCCGCAGACCGCTAACGACTACGAAATGAAATCACTGTCGGCCATCAAGGTGGATCTTGGCTAGTGAATTATTTCATTAGGTAAGAGAGTAGTTCCAGTAATTAATGAAGTCGATCGCGCGACGTTACCTTCAAGTCGAGAAAGTAATTCATTCATACAATCGAATGACAAACATTGAAAGATCTTTCCAAAATGGACTTGTGCTGTTTGATCGATTCTCTGTGCTTTCCATTTCATAGAGTTAATCGATTTGGCGAACGAGTTGCCGAAACGTTAACCTTCGAATCGTGAAGAAACAATTCCGAGAAAGATACATCTAAGCCCGCTGCAATAATTTATAGCTCCGGTCAGTTCTTTTGTTTCTGCGTCGCGAGATAAACGCAATATCTAATTTATTGCACCGTTGTAAAACATATAACGTACGTCGCGATAAACTTGCGTCGCGGGAAGATTACAACGCGTAGCAACGAGCGTAATCGCGGCTACCTATCGGCGAGCAATTTCTAATTAATCCGATAATAAAATGGCTACCCGAAATCGCCATGAAACTTTCGATAAACATTTGCAATGCGCGGAGAAATGGCGTGGGCGGCCGCGGGCGCGTTCGCGTTCGCGCGCGGGGCAACACTTTCCCTCTCCGCAATAAATTTTCACCGTTCGATCGACGGGAGGCAGGAGGGTGGGAGGGAGGGAGGGAGGGAGGGAGGGATGGATGCGGATGGAGGGCCAAAGAACTGGACGGAATAAAAGTGCAAAGATGGGGAAGTGCTCGGCAGACGGAGTCCCGTACATTTTACGCGCCCATTTTCGAGCTTCCCGAACTGCCACGATTTTATCTTCATGCGGATTCATATCGACTACCGTCAAGGACGACGGTACACGGGTCTCTCTCCTAGCTGCTTCGATTTCGTTTACTACTCGCCACCCTGTGTGCCACCCCCTCGTGCACCATCCTCCTCCTCCTCCTCCTCCTCGATCACCCCCGCCCCTTATTACCCGACTGTTTCTCTCCTCAAGTTTTCCTTCTCGCGTGGCCCTCACCCTCGTCTCCTACTCTATAGGACGAAGCCGTTTGGTCGTTACGCCGCTCCGTCTTTACAAATTTTATATCATTTTTATGAGGCATAAAGTCGTCGAGAAGCCGACCAAGGAAGAAAGGAGGGAGGGTTAGGGAATCGCGAGCACGGTGAAGGGGTATGTAGGTCCGGACCTACTCCTCGTCGCTTTCCTCCCCGTCCCCTCTGCCCCCCCCCCCCCCCCCACCATTCCTCTATACCCCCACCAACGACAATCGACACCCTAGGAGAGGCTACAGTCACGTGGTTGGGCGGAGCAGTTTTCAACCCCCTCGTGCTCGTCCACTGGTTTGGGGTGAGAACGGGGGGAGTCGATCGCCTGGAGAAGGGGATGACCAGGCGCACAAGGAGAACACGCGATCCACCACCGACGCGCGACGCGCGACGCGCGACACGCAACGGGCTCCATCAAGAAACGCTTCTCCCGTGTCCCGGCTTATTAAAAATTTCGTAATCGTCTACGGCACTTTGCTCGCGGAACTGTAAATTACCTTGCTCGCTCCCCGACTCGCGAGCAATTTCTGTTTCCCGATGCGAAAACTCGCCGATTCTTCGAATAACCGGGTCCTTGTCAAACAATTAACACATTAGGCCACAGCAGCCTAACGAACGACCCCTCCTTAATAAGGAGGCGATCCCGAGACGAGACCCCTGCTCATCTCCGATACAGTGAAACTCGCGTATCTATTGAAACGATGCTGTTTTGTCCAGTAACTAAGCATTTGTTACATAATTGGTTTATCCGCGCGTAGACGTTTAAAAGAAATGAGACTCACGAAAGAGGATATTGTTGAGCACGATACTGAAAGTTGTTTTAAGTTTTAAGTGTTCTAAACTTGTACTTGAGAGAATAAAGAGGTATACTAAAAAATTTCTCAAGAAAATATTTCCATAACTGCACGAACGGTAAACGAAAAGAATTTGAAATCCATCATTTTGACGGGCTCCGTAGTTCCAGTGTTAAGTTGGAATAAGTAGTAGTTGGAAGTAGATTTCAGATTTCATAGTTCTTTATCATTAAATAATGAAAACAATGAAAAGACACAATTTTTATTGATTTTAAATAGCCAAGTATGCAACACTGTAAAAATTTCAAATATATCGCAGATAGCCTAAAAAGTTCCTAAAAATCTTTGCAAGTTTTTTCGAATCGTCAACTTTTTATTTCCGTTTTTATCACATAAGACGATTAAAAAAGTAATCGTGCTTTTAAAAGTTAAAAGTATCCGAATACATTATTATGTACCTATTCACACTGTGATTCACTGTATTCGTCATGCGAGAAATGAACTCTCTTCATATGCTTTATTCGGAGCAAAATGAATTGTTTATTATGTATTTCGAATGAAAACCCGTGTTATTATCGTAGTTTGGACAGTGAGAGATTGGTTAATGTCGAATATAATCGAATCAGAACTCTAAAAACACATGGCAGATATCGGCCAGTCCGAGACAGTCCTAGGCCACGCCGATTATACGGTAAGGATTATTCCCAGTTTAAGGTTAATCCTGTGTAAGATGAACGGAAAGTAGGCGAAAACTTGGCTTCTTGCTCGGTCAGCCTTTCGACGATAGTATGGCTTAGTCGGCATTAGAGTCAACGATCTCGTTAACGAGCTTTCAATGTAGCCGATTTTCACCGCAGGCCTGGCCGTGAACGTTTTCAAAAAATCTCACCTAATTTCACGCGTACGCGCGTTCTTTCTTTACATACATATGTATGTATGTATTGCGAAGAAAAGCTTCTTCGGAAGCAATAACCAGGCACAGCGGATGAGAAAAATGACTGGCTGTAATTTAAGATAGTAAAAATATTAGAAGCATTTGAAGATATTGTTGTATTATTTTCTATCAATTATTATCGTATGTTAAGAAAGAAAATAAATTTTTATTCCATTCCAGTTTTCGTAGCAATACAGGTAGAAAAATAGTCTACTTTCTTGATCTAGGTCCACTTATTACATTATGTATACCTAGTCCTATTTTTTCTAATTGTTAGAAAGCTTGAAAAGTTTTGAAATTGTGTGTAGAAGTGATTTTGAATCACTAGTTGCATCGTATTAAATATTTATTAGAATATCTATTCTATACATATGTATATGTAATATTGAATTGTCGAATCTATGCTGTGGCATTTATTTCTTTATCGAAAAATTTGGTATATGTGCGTAAAAGGCACCGCTCTTTCGCGTGTCTTGATAAATGAACCGCGAGCTCCGTCATCCCCTCAACCGACCTCTTTCAGCCCTCCTGATTCCACTCCATCAATTTTCAATCACAAAGAAGTCGCTGCTGCTCCGTTACCGTGACTACGTATAGTAGCTCCTTTAAACGATTCACTGTGAACGGTGAACGACGCGTCGCGTCGCGTCGCGTCGCGTCCTATGTATGTATGTACCTACATTATACATAGGTAAACCTTTCCCATATGTTCTTAAAATCATTGCTTGTTCGTGCCCCATATTTTCGTGCACTAAACACAATTTGTATACACGAATTACAAGAATGCGTTCATCAACATTTTCCGCAAACAAGTTTATCGTATAACCACTAGAATGCTTCATGCATCTACATACATACGAGAAAAATGAATAGACTAACTAGAAAAATAAAAAGCCATTGAAAGTGAAAGAACTTTTTAACTTGAACATAGACAACTATATGTATTACATATGTATACATATGTATGTATATCTGTTATACATACATACGTATTGTTCGAATATAAATGTATATTCGTCGTACCGCGGCTCCAACAATTTCGTCACCCACGCTGTGATACGTGTTATTGGTCTTATTCTGTATTCTGTCCGAAAATATCGAAATTCATCAAGCTGTCCTGGCCGTTGATAAAAACTTTTTTACCGCTGTTGCAGTGGTGGATGAACGGATACTGTTCGAGATTAAAGGGATAAAGAGAGGCGTGCAAGATAAGTAAGTTTTTTATTATTGGCAAATGTTCGAGACGCGTACGTGACTAATCCTAATGAAAACTCGCGAGGCACGTCGGTTACACGTTTAATTCGTTCGTACGACCGATAAATGTTCGCGAATGACAAGTATTTGCGATTTGAATGATCGACCTTTGTCGCTTGTAATCGATAAAAATCGAGAAATAATAAAACATTTACATGCCGCTTCGCAACCTCCGCCGTAGAATACACCTATGTACAATAATGTACATACATACATACATATACATAATACATAATACATACATACATATTTTTCGCGTTGTAAACTCCTTTGTTTGACGTTTCTAAATACATATTACATATCATCGAACGATAGGAAAATGACGAAGACGACTATGCACGCTGTAATACATCGCACAAATCCGTTCATAAATATTATCCGTGCACTAGGTTTCGTTCACGCAACTTTCGGAGTAAATCATGCCAATATGCGAAAAGTTAAACTCGTTTCCAGGTATAATATAGTGTCTTTTATCATCGTATGACGCGGGGTCGTAAAAAGTATACAACAGGGTACTTAATTTGAAGTTTCTGCCTCGGCAGAGTTCCAATCTCTGATCGCCATGAATAACACGACTTGGGCAAACATCAGATATAATTATAGCTATAGCGAACCATAATTTGTTGAGGCCCACGATAACAACTTGTTCGACCCACAATTTAAAAAGTACATTCTCATTGTCGAAACGTATCGCGTGGAAAATCAAACAATTCGCCTTCTCGCACTTTGCAGAAAAGTAACCGTTGACGCGTACAGGTAAATACAGTTCTGTATTTCCGACAGCCTGTCTCGAAAAATTTTTAAGAAATACGGCACGTACAAATGTTCCGTATTTTTTGCTCTTTTCGAGACCCGTATTTTCATATAGTACATATTGTACATTTTGTACATTTTGTAACTTGTACATATATGTTATACATATGTACAATACATACAGTAATTATAATTGAATGCGACACTACTCGATCAAGGTAAACAAGAAAACGTTTCGTTAGTTTATCAAGACTTGTTTACTCGTTTGGGTTTTATTACGTCGCGAAATCTATATTTTTGTTTCTTGATTTTTCCGATTCAAGAAATTTTTATTTCAAACAGTTCCTTTATTTTTCAAGATTTAGTTCCATAAAATATTGCTTTCTAAAATCTTCTGTTATTTGTTCTTTACACTAAATAACGTATGAAATCCTCTAATATAAAAGTTTTGTTATTCTTGTTCTACGTGTGTAATTTTTGTCGTCGCTTATTTCACTCCGAAAAATATGATCACCGTACGTGTGAGTTTCGCTGTGCCGTAAGTATGAAGGAAAACTAATAAGAGTCTACTAACGCTTGGTTATCAATTGGAATTAGAATTGGAAACTCCGCGTTTCGACTGTCTTTCGCGACAGAGGCGACAGGCGACAGGCGACAGGTAACGACAACGAAGCGAGAAATCTCTTGAAAATTACGATCTAACCACAGTATGAGACGCGTTTTTGCCCTCGATTCGACCCTAAGAAACCGAGAAAAAGCTCTCTCGGGTCCTCCACGAAATTACTTGAGCGTAAATGGGCTGTATCCGTGTGCGTGTATCCAGCATCGCATTACAGTTGTGTAACGATACACACATGCGTTGAGCTCTCCCTTGCTTTTCTACTCTAGGGTGTACATAAATTGCTGGTTCAAGGGACTTGGTACGGATTCGAATAAGCTAATCGAGCGATGCAGGAAAGTCTTGAAAAGCATTTCGGGAATCCAAGTTCCTTAATTCTTTCAATTCCACCAATTTCTATTTAACCGTCGCGTCACACAGGCGATTCTAGATTCTACATATACATACATATGTACATACATACATAGAGGTACACAGCTCTTTTATCGAGAATACTTGATATTATAACATTACAATTAGACTGTGAATTTGAAACAGGCGACAGATTGAAATCATTTAAGAATGTCAAACATTTTTATGCAACTCTTGTTTCCAATTGCGGTTGACTCAGAAAATTAGGATTTTGCATAAAGATCCGCAGTCTAGTTAAAATTTAGAATATTAAAAATTCGTTCTCGTTGCATCATTGGAGTAAAAGAAAAAAAAAATATTTGCACTTGTGCATTGTGGTAAAACGATGGCGTAAACGAGATCGATTATTCGAACAACGTTCAATATACATACAGTCCAGATGCTTCGAATATTCTAAAATTTCTAAATTTGTCATTCTGTCTGCAATTTACAGTCGGATAGATGTTACAAGATTGAATTACACATTAAAATAATAATTAGCTTTACTAGTACGATTAAACCTACTATCCAAAACTACAGATTTTCTTTGATAAATACATACATATACGCATATACGCATATACGCATATACGCATATACGCATACACATATGTATGTATACATATTTATTATGATATTTTTCTTAGAATTATGTTTCGAGTTGCGTTTCTTTTCTTATGAATGAACGAGAAGATGTGCTGCCAAAATCAATACACTATGTTCTGCGACGATTCCGCGGAGAATCGAGTACCGGTGCATGTATACTTGGTTTTCTTTTATTAGCAGTAAAATCGCGATTTCAAACTTTTCGTCTCTACTTCTTCGTTCCAACTACCGATACAAATGTATCTGCAATAAAATAAAATAGCCGGACGAACTCTCGAAATAATCGAAATTTCATGGATGTCCCAAAAATATGTATACTTCCTCCAAAGGAGTGATTCCTCGGGTCATTTGAAACAACTTATTCCTTAGTGTCGGTAGTAGTTGGCCATTTTTCAGGAAAACGTGAAAAATAATGTTTCTGAACGTAATAATCTTTCGAAGAACAAGCAAACCATGAACAAAAACGCAGAGTCAATTAGTAGTATTCTCGTTTTCAAGGATGGTCAAATTCTGACATAATTATTAGATTTCCAAAAATGTTTATAAAATTTGAATGATACAATTATTTGAAAAAGGTTAGCTTTGGTACACAACCAAATATTCTCTCTCTGTCTCTCTCTCTCTCTCCCTCTCTCTCTCTCCCTCTCTCTCTCGCTATTTAATAAAGGATAAAAAAGGCATTTATACTTGTATTATTCACGCAGAGAATTTTTCTTAACTGGCCAACTATTAGTGCTACATATTACCTTAAATGACTTTATTCGAGCTGTAGTAAGATAACAATTGTAGGAAATCTTTTCCTTGAAAAGGGCGATTCCTGAGGTGATTCGAGGTAACTTTTTCCTTTGCGAAAATGTTCTTCGCGGCTGTGTTACGGAGTTATTAACGAACAACACGGACCAATCAGAGTGCGGCTACAAGGAAAAGAAAGAAAAAGTCACTTGAAATGATCTTACGCATCATCCCTTTGAAGAAAATTGTATAAGATTTTTGGGACACGCTGTATAAGATACCGCGTTGACTCTAAACTGTGTAAACACATTAACGCTCAGAACAGTTAGACTCTTGTTGTGTCCAACAATGATCTTCTTTCGCCAATAACGTCATGATGAAAGAATGTTTGACCTTTAACATAAGAAAAAGTTAATCTTCCAATGTACCCTGGTTGTGTCTGCGGAGTCCAAGAATAAATTATCACTCTTTCGTCCCTCTTTGTATTTATTCAATATCATTATTTATTCAATATTATTAAATATTGATTACAAACGAATCAAATTTTATTTCAGTTAAAAAGAAAGGCGTAACACTCATATTTGTTAGACTTTGTTAAAAATCTTCATGACGAGTGTGGCTCGTTAAAATACAGCAAGGGGTTAAAACTTGAAACAGACAAAACGTTAGAAGAATTGAAAAGTACTGTTGACCGAATATTTTTTGACGATATTCTACGTTCGTATAGTTTCTTCAAACTCCGCGTAAAATCTACAGCAATACAAGTTCTCAACTGGCACTATTCGCTAGCCTGTAAACTGTAAACAGTGCATTGATTTCTAGTTTCTGCGGACCATAAATAGCAAAAATGATCGAATATTTCCCGTTTCCCGGCGACACAGTACGTACATCCCCCCCCCCCCCCCCCGTGGACGGCCGTATAATTTATTCACACCTTGCATACAATCTCCAGAAGTAGAAGAATCCGTGCGCGCGCGTCCGGTGCGTCCGCCGCGTATGTGACGGTGAATAAACGTCCTGGTGCCTGCCTGCCTGCCTAGTGCGTGCGTGTGCGATCGCGGCGCGGCGCGGCGGCGCGCATCAAAGTGTACCGCGGATCTGTGTGGGAGTCACGGACGCGCGATAACTCCCCACCATCGAGCTGCGGTCCCGTGACCCTATCAGCCAATCGGGGAAAGAGTTCGGGGCGGCGCCTCGGACGACGGCCAACATGGCAGCTCTCTGTCTTTCTCGGTGCCGGCGAATGCAGTGCGGAGGAGATCCACTTCGTACGTCTCTCGTGTGTCGAAACTCTCGTTCTTTCTGTCGTCGTCGTTGTTATTATTATTGTTGTTGTTGTTCTCGTTGTTGTCTGAAAACCTGCCTGTCGTTTCTGGTGACTCGTCGAAGCCCATTGACCGACACGACGGTGTCAGTGATCAGGAACGTCATCTCCCGTTTTCAATAAGGTCGCCGCTTTTATTTTTGCCCGACAGAACGAACGCGAGTGAAAGTGGCGCACGATGCTGGCGAACAATCGATGGCGACGTTGTATCGGTTTGGTGCACACGAGACTGACAATCGAAACAATTCGAGGAACATTCGAATCGTATTATGCATACATACAGATGTTACAAGAATTTCTTGACACATAGTTGGAGCTTCTTTTACCCACCCTCCTCTCCCAAAGCGAAGAAGAAAGTTCGAAGCGTATTGGTTCTACTGGCTATTCTTCCGACGATTTTGTTATTTGTCTATGTATACGGTTGATCAACCCTTTCACCGCTTCGCGACTGTACCCGATTCTACGGTACACTGCAGAACTACCCCCAATGATATTAACCCTTTGTTGTCGGACCTATTTTCATTTTTACTCGAAAATTAAACATTTCTTCCGACCTCGAATCGTTTCATTGTATGAAATTGATATAATATTGTATGTACCTCATAGAATACATAAATGCGTAGTAATTGAGTAGACACCAACATATTTAATAATGTAAACAATATTTGGAATAATGGTACAGCAATTTTTAGTGGTGACTCCGAGTCGCCAGTCGAGGGCGAAGATGTTCAAGCGGTAGATGGAATTATCAATGTTTATAAACGAACCATGTAATGTACTTAACAAAACATATTACATACATGTAACGCAAACGATGTTCAATCAACGACTGACAAATTTGCACACTTATTTCTTCATTTCACGCTACCACATTCACTTTATATGTATAATACATACATGTTTGTGCCTTACACTCATTACATATGTTTCTTTCTCATTTTCATTGCACATGTCCACACATAAGGGATAATAAATAAGACTGTATACGAGTACATAAACGTATACATATGCAAATACGGCTCCGTTCGCGTTTTGCTAAGCGAGACGCGTCGCATCTGGACTAATTTTCATTACAGATTACCACAGGTACATACGAACAAGATCCGGAACAACTGAGAAAACGTCTATTAATCCCTTGTCTTATTGTTAGAATGTGCTAAAGATTTCCAAAACAATCTATTAAATATGCATATCACATTAAGTTTAACCCGAATCCCCCCATTAGAGAAAATATGTATTATATGTATTGTATGTATACATACATATGTATACATATGCATACGATGGATGTCATCGTAAATCATAATGCAAGGGGTTAACACCGTTGACTGCTATGCCACCCATAAAAAGTGCTAGGTTTTCTTTCGAAGAACTTTTGCAGTCGTTTCCAATACTTCCTGTTCGAATAATTTCAATCAGTTGAAACTGATACAAGTATGTAGCGTCCTACAGTCAAATCCATTTTTCACCCTTCAACGATTGCTTCTGATTTGCACGAAAAAACATCGCATCGCGCCGTATAAAAGACGTTGACTTGCTTGGTAGATGACTTTCAAAAATTCCTGAACATGTACTATACATACATACATATTCTATCTCTATGTATGTCACAGTTCAGAATAATCCACAATTCGTGGATCAAATGACAAATGACTTTCCGAACGACCTAATACTGTACATACTATGTATTGTATGTGTATGTATATGATTTTTTTTTCAATTTAAGGATATGAAATTGATACAATACATACATAGTAATGTAAACTAATACTACATATGTATATTGAAAAATGGTGTAACCATTTTTAGTGGTGATTCCGAGTCACAAGTGCTAAAGTTAAATTCGATAATACGAGCGCATTCAATACTCCGTCCGTACTTGTTCATTGCATATTTACATGCATAAGTATACCTACAAGTGTATCGTGGTTTAACAATACATACATACATACATACATATATCATTACGGGATTTGAAAGAACGTTACCGGCACAATTTTGTAATGGTCTCCAACTAATCTCTTATGTGGATAATAATGACTGGAAAAGCATTGTACGTCTGCCTATGGCCTATGGGTTACGGGATTCATTTACCGTGAAGCTCCGCATAACTTATAATGGCTTAGGTGATGTCGCAAATTATTTTCCCACCGTGGCGTGGATTAAGTAGCCTGTACCTAAAATAATTATCCGGACCCTATTTATACCGATATTGCTATAAAAACCGCTAGAAAGCGTGCCTGTACTTGGCCCTGTTAACCCTTGCTGCCAATTAAACGCAACCCCCTGATTATGGCTGACCGATTAAGTTACCGGGAATGGTCCTGATGATTTCTCACGCAATAAATCAAGTCATACTCGAGTAATCTGCAAACATTTGACAGTAGCAGTATGTAGGTAGTAGTTCGGTGACAATTTTAATATATGTATGTACACACGATTTAATATCAAGTTCTCAGATTTGAGAATTTTTCGTGGAATAAAAATTGATTTGTGTAGATGAAACGCAAGTACACACCGGATCTTTATGCAAAATGAAAAGTTATAAGTAGACTGCGGATGTTTATGCAATTTCTAATTTTTATAGGCAAATCTTCAGAAAGTAGAAACAAACAAAATCTTATGGTTAGCGTTAGTAACCCCCTCGTGTAAAACCAAAGTAAATAAATATAATACAAAATTTTATCAAGTTTTATATCCTGACATTTTTTCACATTTTTCAGAAGCTCTAAATGCATACAGGTCAGCAAAATTGTATGTACATAATATGTTCATACTCCTATCAAGTCTTTTAATCTTCTTCCCACTGTTTTATTATAAATTACAGCTATGTACTCAATTTTTCTTATGAATGCACGTGAAATCCTCTGTCTATTTATTAGATTTGTCCCGGGGTGGCGTTGTACATACATATACATATACACATACATATACATATACATATATACATGTATACATATGTATATATGTAACAGGAAACCAACGGTCACCGACGACGCTATCAGTGTTATTTAATTCTTGTTATGCGAGAATGGCAGAGTGGAACGGGGGAAATCGAGGAAATAACGGTTACGACACGACGATCATTTTCTCCGGCGGAAGAATGCGGGGACGTACACACCTATTATGCAGCCATATGTGTACCGAAAGTACGTTCAAGGACCGACATAAAGATAAGTTCTTTCCACGAAGACAGTGAGGACAAAGATTGGTAAGAAGGTGTGAAACGAGCCACGTGCTGGTCTGTCATATATCACGACCCCTTCTCTCTCTCTCTCTCTCTCTCTCTCTCTCTCTCTCTCTCTCTCTTTCCATAGCTTGGCTGTCTCTCTTTCCGAGGGACGGCAATGGATTCCCGGGGCTGCGAAGTGTAGTCTATGAATATTCTGGCTTCCGCAATGAAATGATGAACGAGAGACACCCTCCACCCCGTCAATATATGCGTATCCCCGTCTTACCAAACCCACCGTAGGAACGAGTTCTCTTCATGGTCGGATTCATCCTGCGTGGCATGCGAACCGAGCCATCGGTTCCTTGAATTCTTTCGCGGGTCCGTTACACCCTCTCGACGCGTCATTTATCAAAATCAAGTCACTGCCGCCACGCCGCGCCATCGCGCTGCGTTCGCATAATTGACCGAGGACCTAACGAATTATGTACTCGGGGAAACCGGCGCGACGACCACCGAAATCTGACGAAAATCGGTGAAACAAACGAAAGTTTCTGGATTGGTCTCATTCGACGAGCCAACATCATACGTCATACATCGTAGAGTTAATCGAGAAACACCCTTCAGCTTCAGCCCTTCTGTTGACAACCCGGATATGTACTCGGGTGCCCACATTTTCTACATATAATAACTTATACTACATACTATATGTATACTTATACTATTTATATGTATATGTATATGTATATGTATATGTACAACGTTTGTGCAACTATTTCGGAAAAGTGTACGAGGGTTAACGTTAAACGTACCACCACCGGTCAAAATGACTGGTTCCAGATTTTTTATTTTACAATTATTGAAGTAATAACAATGATTTCATAAGAAATTATTATATTATACATATAGATATCTTTAGTAGAGCATATATGTATGTATTACAATAGGAGTCGCACTAATTGTAAGTCTGAATAAAATTAATCTTGTCATTTTTATAAGGGAATTCTTATACATAGATTATAGATAGACTGCGGATCTTTATGCATCCGATGGCTTATGGAACTTTTCAAAAAAATGCTAGAATATAAAATTCGATAGAATTCAAGTACTATTTTTATTTGTTTTGGATCTACAAAGAGTGTTCCCATTAAAAATAGGATTTTATTTCATTGCAGTTTCTTCAAATTCGTCGCAGTCTGCTTATATGTATGCAGATCTTAACGAAGTTTGATATACTTATAAAAATGGGGGTTAGACAAACTAAGCTTACAATTGGTTACAATTTGGATCAGTTGAAATACTTTTTGAGTCCGCTGTATGCGAGTAACGCGGTAGTCCTTCGACGCGTCGCAAGACCCAATACATTATAATCATTAATACGAAAAATGTGTCATACTCGCGCGCAACAATCTCCGAGAAAAAAAAAGGAGAATTCATCCGTTCGCAAACTCGAGCCAGAGCGTCACCGAAACTTTTCCACGCTAGAAGTGCAGGGCCCGGTATCAGCAATAATTCATAAACGAACAATAAACATTGCCAAAATGAGCGTCTCTTGTAACGGGCCGAAAGACGTCAGCAATCCATCACGTTTTGCTAATTTGAGCAGCAATAAACCAATTCGCTGATGTTCATTATCGGCGGCCGCGGAATTAACGAAGCCACGTTTCTCGCCGTTATCGAATGGCATCTCGTCCGCGCACCCTCTCCTTCCCTGCAGCCCCCTACCCCCTCTCCCTCCCTCGGTCGCCTAAATTCTTTTTATTTGCGAAGCAGACACATTTCTTTCGGCGGGTCGGTTTTCAGCAGTGAATTCACGTCGGTTGGGCGGGACATGATATCAATTTACTGATTCGGCTTGCCGCGGCTCGTCTCGACGATGACTGGCGGGCCATAAAACCTTATCAAGTGTTGTTCAGACACAAACGAGCAGTTCTCTCGCTCGCTATCGCTTCTCTTCGGTTTACGCAAATACGAGAAACGATTAAACCTGGCCGATCTCGTCAGCCTCCCAACATTTCTCCACGAAAATTCTTCCTGTCTCTGACTGCAACACGGTGATCTTATTATTCCGACATTGTCACGCTTATCGTTAGCGAGAAAGTGACGCGTGCGAGAAAGTTTAACAAAATTTTTAAATCACATTATTTTGAACCCTTTGCCGTATTTTAACGAGCCGCACTCGTCATCGAGATTTTGAAGAAAGCCTAACAAATATGAATGTTACGCCTTTCTTTTTACTGAAATAAAATTTGATTCGTTTGTAATGAATACATAGACTGCGGATCTTCATGGATTTACAGCCAGCAATAAAGTTCGAGTAACAGTCCTCTATGTATTAAAAATTATTAAGGAAAGGGAAATATGTACAACTACTTATTCGAAGCTTGGTAACAAAGCTAGGAATTACACAATACATATTGTATCTGTATTGTAATAGTAGGCAGCTCCTCCACTGGAGGTGAAAGGTGCAGTGCCAACTCTACGGTAATAACTTGCAACGATAACGATAACACTGAACGTGCTCCTCGTTACTAAAAAATTTAACCGAAATTCAACCAGTGAAGAATGCGACAAATCGACACTAGGAACGAACGAGGTTTAAGGTAAACGGTAAAAGTATTTTCGTTTTCAATTTTCTTAATACATATGTATTATCGATTGATCGTTATATTCAGAAATACATACCATATATGTATATGTATGTACATACGTATTTAATTGAAAAGAAGTTTTAGATTACGCTTACCGACAAATGATTACGCAGATACTGTTAAGATTAAGATATCTCTGGGCGAAGTGTCTTCGTAATCATCTAAAGTCTAACCGAGAGGGTTCAAACTTGTTTAACTTGAAAGTTTCTTAGCTGATACATGCAAATATATTATAATAAGAATTTGCCATGTAAATATGTTGTGACAATACATTTTACATGTATGTAACATTTCATATTTCTGTTGCTATACTTGAGATACTTTTGATACTTTTTTAGACTAGGGCTGGTATACATATTAAACCTCGTGAAAATTTCGCTGAAATACGCGGTTGAACAGTGGTCATCGAGCTTAATCGCACGATCGAAGCTCTAATCTTATCGCTGATCATGACAGGGCGATTCGCGCAACGTTCGTGGAATATCTACGGGAAATCGTAACTTGGCGAAAGAACGAACGAACGAACGAACGAACGAATGAACAAAGTTTGTCGTGGTGGCAGCACGTTCCATAAATACATAAGTAGGTGCATACATACGTGTATGAGCGAAAAATATGTACAACGTTTACAATGCTATGTGTTCTATAAATAATATATGTACATATTATTCAAATGCTAGATAATTATTGCCAGATCACGACGGTTCACGCAAGTATACATTTTCACGGAAATACATACATGCAGTGAATCAAAATACATAATATTGGTACATTTTCTAAAGCACCATAGCTTTTTAATATTGGACCATTCGACTTGGATTGTCTTCAGGAGTTAGAACAATCGGTTTACTACGTGACGCGAAAAAAATTTTGGAAATACATATAAGGGTTTGCCGCTGATGACACGTGTGTGTGTTTGCCTTGCCGATCAAGGCACATTGCCGCGCGGTGACTGTTCGCTGTGTTCTTTGCGGCGTGCGTCGCGTCGTGGCGAAGAGAGGCACCTTTCCATTTTCGGCACATTTTCTGCCTATAAAAGAGTTTCGATGACCACAGTACATATGTACATACATACAATGTATGTAGTCAGTTGTCGCACGACTACGAACAAATCGACATCCTCGACTTTTCCGTGTAACTCAACTTACAGAAATAATTGCAATTGGTCGGAATTACATATGTACAGAGAAAATACGAGAAGTTGTTCACAACTGTTTTATGTGGGCCTATGTATATACATATTGAAAATTTAAAATATAAACTTGGGGGTAATAGAAACGTCTCTACTTTATATCAACGAGCAGCAAAGATCCATCTCTTAATTCAATTGTGTATCCATCGCATCGGTGACAAGCTACATATTGTGTTATACCATTTATGTATACCTCTCATCGAGGTTCATACGTCGAATAAGCAATTACGGCATATCCCTATCTGCATTCTCGTTGATATTTTCCGTTCCGTCTGGTCCACATATTAACGTCGCCTGATCCGTTCCACGGAGCACAAAATCGTCAGATAACGAATTGCCGTTTACCCTCCGGATAAACGGGCTGGACTGACGCAAACGTCAGTCACTTTCGCGCTAGTAAGTAATTCTTGCGCACACGCTTCCCATCGGGATTCGTAACTTACAGATCTATTATACGTGTTGCGTGCTCTCCGCGCCTCCCATATTTTCCACGTGCCTGAACCGACGCGTGTGTTGCGGAGAAAAAGTAGCAGAGCCAACGCGTCGAGGGAAATAAAGCAAGCGGGAAACGATAGAAATGTCAAAATGCTCACTTTCGATTTAATAAGAAAGACCGTTTAATCCCGGACGGCGGACGGCGGACGGCGGACGGGATCTAGGCACTATGTATGTACCATGCAATGGTTCGCTAAAGTGATCTAGGGTACGTGTACCTATTACCGCGGGTGTACGTTTTACTGCGGAATGTTTTCCCAATGAGATTAGAATACGTAAAAAAATAAGTATTTTGCTCTCTCTCTCTCTCTCTGAATAAATTTGTACAATTCAATGAGAATGTATTCTTGTTGGCGAGGCAAACAAAATTGTCAATCTTTCTGATATCTTCATAATCTCAGGACTTGAAAAAACATTCTTCGTGAAAGGTCAAAATAAGACCATTTTTCTTTTATGTCGATCACCAAACGATTGTTCTTTGCATTTTATTTTAATTTTATGTTTTAATGCTTTCTTATGTTGTATTCATTTTTGTTTGTACATATTCAGGATACACTATTCTTCCATAAAATGTTTGCACATATTATTACGTCGTGATAAATTAGAAATGATATTGAAATAAAGTACGATCGAAGCATGATACCGCAGTAATCGATACAGTTACCCTATCAATTGTTTCGTAAATACCGCTTTTGACGGAGCTAGCGATACGCGTTTCAAATAAAAAGTATTTGGAAATATAGCAGTTTCCCGATATACATAGTATGTAATGTGAAAAATACCAGACCGAAATGTCTCTAGTCGATTAAAATTAATTTCAGTAGATTCACTAGATATTAAATGGATATACATACAATACTTGACAAATGAATTTATCAATCGAATTTCTACCTACGTGGACCATTACCGTTTCACGATTCTTTTTATTCAATTGTAGAGTACAAGTTCGCAATTTTTACCTTTGTATTTTCTTTTAGGAATAATCGATTCTTCGATTCTACGAGAAACACTTTTCATTCGCGTCGCGCGGCGCGGCGACGTTTTTGGAACGCGAATAAGAGGAAAAAGGCTAACAATGACACTGTGAGTTACGACGCCGCGCCGCGCCGCGTCGTGGTACCAAAGGATCGGCTTGTGGGGGAGCAGAAACGCATGTCCGAATTCCCACGTGACTACGTTGCAGAATCTTCGCACGAAGGGTGCATGCACCCCTGTGTCGTTATACTGTCACATTTTCCACTCGTACAAATGCAAAACATATATTTACGCTTCTTGCAGACGTAAGTAGACGACAACACATATGCAACACGGACACTCCAAACATTCTCTGGAAACAATTATTTCTGTTTAACTATTTTATTCTTATATTTCTATAGAGAAATTTCTATTCTCAGCTACACATATAAATACACTTTATCCACAATTTCGATATGTATTAATCGACGGAAGACTCCAACGACGATGTCAAAAATTTATGCTCAAAAAAAAAATACGCAAACGATTACAGCACTGTAAACTGTAAACCATGGAACATTTGCTTCGGAAATTCGTTCGTACACCAAATAATTTAAGTTACACGGGTCATTTGAAGTCGTCATGTTACGGGACTCGGCACAATTACGTGACCAAAGTTCTACTATAAAATTGAACCCTTAGCACCACTAAAAATTGCTGTACCGGTATTCAAAATATTATTTACATCGTTAAATATGTCGGTATCTAATCAATTACTAAACATTTAGGTATCGTATGACGTATTGTACCAATTTCATATCCATGAAATTTAAAAAGTCACTAGTTAACATAGCTCCGAGTGCAAAGGGTTAATTTCACTTGTTTTCACTGTTCTTGATCTAATATTAAAGTACATATCGTTAAATTGGTTGAACTGTGAACGCTCGTGTAACTGTGACAAATAGAAGATAATAGAAGGAATGATCGATTTGCTATCTTTTCGATTTCTGGCGCGCATACGTTTACGCGGAAGGAAATTCTGCGTAAAAGTCGCGGCAAAGTCTCATTGATCCTGGCGGGATGAAGTTGTTATTCCAGTGAACTTGTTACGTTATATTTATCAGCGCGGTGCACACTGCCACCACCCGCACCCGCACCCGCACCCGTCGGGTTTTATCGTTCCTTTCGTTCCCATTTTTGCTTCCTCGACTTTATTCACCTACGTACTGTCAAGACAAAGCCGCAAACGACGTTATAAAGGACAGCCAGAAATAGGCTGTATTAAACGAACGACGTCAGTGATTTTTCCCGACGTTTGCCATTCATGAAATGAAGTGTACGCGATAAATCCTCCAAAAATCTCTTAAACTATTTTGCGTCCACAGTAACGACAGGGGATTTTACAAAACGTAACGCACTTTGCAGATATAAAGAACGAATTTCCCATTGTCGTTAACTTATTGTAAAATTCAACTACATATGTATGTACATAATATGTATAATACAAAAATTTAATACCGAATAACGTTTCTTACAACAAGCCAATTTTCCCTAGAAACTGAAATTGGAATAATTTTTTCGTTAGCTCATGAAATATATGTATAATTGAAATTATTATATTTTTATAATAAATATACTTAATTTTCTACAGAAAATACTTGGACCGCATCTCTCCGCATTTTTACTTGCTCAAAAAATGTAACATGATACCGAGATGCTGTACCGAAGAGAAAATTAATTTTTAAAATATAATACAATAGTTGAAAATATGATTTCGGCATCTTTTGTTCGTAAAAAAAAGGGAAAATGTACGAATTAAAAATCCGTTTCGTTGAAAACTATAATAATAGTGTTAGGAATGTTACTGTAAAATTGATGCATCACTTTTTTGATCAAACTAAAATGTGCATTTCGATGTTTTCAAAAATATCGCCGTTCGCTCGGACGAACAGTTCGATACATACATACACCTACTATTAAAATTGAATTAAGCTGCGACTTCCCTGTTTGCCAGAATAAATATCGGAGAGCTTACGAGGTACGTACGTGCTTAATCAAATAGCAGAAGGTTTGTGGTCGGAATTTTACCCTCTATTCGTGTCGAGATCTGGTTTCTCAGCCCCTGGCAATGCCCCTCACAGTGAGAAAACCACCAGCTTCCTAGGAGGTCAGATCTATGTGTACGAATGGTAGTGGTAGCTTACGAAGCTTATTTTTTAATTTCTGTTCAATATGTTTCCACGCCATTCGAGTGTTTGTACAACGTTTTAAAGTTTATTTCAAAACACAGCTCGCGCCGCGCTACGTCGTGTCGCGTCGTTCCGCTCGAGGGGTTTCAGCTTCAATTGTCTTTTCTATTAGAACAGGGGGAACGAAATCACGGTCGCGTGATCACGGATCCTAAGAGAATGTGCCACCATTGCGACTGTCTCTATGTATTATTTAAATAAATAGATCGTGCGTGTTTCAATCTATTGTTCGCATTATTTATTTTTACAGGCAAGAGCGTTTCACATACTTTCTCTGCATGATTTACAAACAGTACGAGTAACGTGTTACAAATCAGATGGTTCATGTTTCGTTCCTTTTCTGCTGTTCTAACGAAATTTTTTATCAACAAGTTTCTATTTTATTTCTGATTTTATACATTTTATAAATTATATAACAGGTACATTAACTACCACCGTTTCGCACCGTTCAGTTCAATACTGTTCTTTGAAAATAAAAATAATTGATTTATTTCTTTACCGATCTATTTACTTGTCTACTTGTCTATCGATTTCTTCAAGATAATAGCAATGTCATCAAATTGCATGCTACAATATCGTACATCGATATTTCTTTATTTCAAGTTCAGGTCAAAAGAAACGATCCTCAAAATAATACATATGCAACTATGTACATATGTACACATAGATTAATATAAACTGGACTTGAGACTGATACAATTTTCTAAGAACAATTCCACGATTATCTGAAATAATTATTCGAAATTATCATGCAACAAAATAACATGTTATTTGAAATAATATTTCAAGTAACTCAAAAGTGATCACAAACGTGGAAGTAATTATGAAATCAAATATGTAACATGATAATTGAAATAATATACATATGTATACGTGTGTATCTTTAGCGTGGACCGTGTGAATCTTGTAAAAAAATGGTTGGGTGTAATTAAATGAGGATTTTGATACTGTGGGTCAAGAGAGATCCAGCTTCCGCTGTCGGAGGGTTATAGAATGTTTCGATCGCGTTGCATGGGAATCTGCGGCAATTTGTTTCGTTGAAAGAAAGAAAGAAAGAAAGAAAGAAAGGAAAAAAGAAAAAAGCAGCCGGCTACGTAAATAGCCGGCGACGATTGACCGAAATCAGGGACAGATAATCGGTATAATCTTCGGGGCTCATAACGAAAGGGGATTAGAGGCGTCTACCGAAATACTAATCCATTTGTTATACACAGGGCAGTAAAATCTATCCGGGCGAGCGGATCCAGGCTGATGTTATTTTAGGTGATATCTGAGAGTGGCTGGGCGCTAGAGAGGAGTACTATCTCTCTCTCTCTCTCTCTCTCTCTCTCTCTCTCTCTCTCTCTCTCTCTCTCTCTCTTCTCTCTTCTCTCTTCTCTCTTCTCTCTTCTCTCTTCTCTCTTCTCTCTTCTCTCTTCTCTCTTCTCTCGTCGCAGGTTGGCCCGGGCCTTGGTAAGAGGGCGTTGGAGGACCCTCGAAGGTAATCTTGGCTCGTTCGTGGAGGGTTGCATTTTGATCCCTGGAGCTTCCACCGTGGCACGATCTCCGCGTACCTTGTCTCTGCTCACGCATTTACTATAATTAGAACTCCCTAATTAACGAGCAAACGTCGCGCGAGCCTTTCGTAATCTTGGGCTTGACCTTCCACCGTCGTTTAGAAACTTCTCTTTTTACCCCCGTTTCACTTTTTAATCCGGCTTCCTTTCGACCAACGGGAAAAAGAGGGCGGCCGCCTTCGTCCGTGCAGGAAGCAATATCAGCTAACTGTTTTTCTGGTTACATCGGAAATAGATCCAGCCGGATGACAGAACGCACACCACGAACGCGGGCTATTTATTTATTTCTACTTGTTTATTTGTTTGCTAGAGGCTCTATGATTTGCGGTGCATGGACGGAATGAGTAATGGATGGAACATTAGTGGCACTTGCATCCTACCATTACCAAACATGGATTAATCTTTTGTTTAACCCTTTTTTACAATATTTCCATTCCCTATGATTTTTGAAATTTTATGGATATGACCTCATATGGTGCAATACCTCATATACAATATCGAAAAGTTTAGTCATTGATTAGATACTTGCCGACATACACATATGTATAATAATGTAAACGATATTTTGAATAATGGTACAGCAATTTATAATGGTGCCACTCATAGTCACCATCAAGAGTTCAAGATAATTTGTTTGACTGCCTCAAATCTGTACATCCAATATCATTGGAGTTATGTATGTGTAATAAGGAAAATCTTGAAACTGAATATGCATCTTCACGCAGTTAAATATGCACAGAGTTCGATAACGAAATTCAAAGTGTCATAAATTCGCGGAGTACATACAGTACTTACATGTAGGATTAAAGATCTTGCGAACGAATTACATTTCTCTCCGAGAAATTTGGATGATTTGCTTATTTGCAGGTTCCACTGTAATGTTCAGACAGATTTTTCTTCCATATTTCTTGTCGAAATTAATTACGGCCGACGCATCACGTTACGACCGATGAATTCGCAACGACGCGCGACGCGACGCGACGCGACGTAGAAATCTTCCATTTCGTTAACGAATCTCCGACGAAGGAGACCGTAAAAAGTAAATTAAATAAGAATTAAATACAAATAAAACCGTTCAGCCAAGTAATTGGCTGGTTACCTCGATCGTTACCCACGACGACGGTCTCAGATCGCTCTACCCTTATTCCCAGCACATCCCGCGCACCCCATCTGGGAAAGAAAAAGTGTCCACGTCAATAGACATTCGACGCGCAGTGTATTTCACAAAAGAATTATGCGATTCGGTGCCACGATTGACGCTTACTCAACGATGCAAATAATGCTCGCCGAACGAGAAATTATTTATACTAATAAATAATAAGTTATTTATATGTGTGAAATATACATAGTAGAAATATGTATACTGGAATACATACATATATGTACATATTGCAATACGTATGCTATACATAGCAGAATATAGCAGAATACATACAATGTACATCCTAGTAGAATAGTATACCAGAGTATTGTACTAGTATGTAGATACATATTGTTAGATACGAGAATAAATTAGAACAATTTACTTTTTCAAAACAGAATAACGGTTATTGTTATACATACTATGTAGAACTTTTTCAATTGTAGTAAAGTGAACAACCAAAAACTTACTGGTATGTATCAATCGGAACTAATTGAAAATTTTAACAGTTTCATTCAACCCCCGGCCCCGATTTCCGGTTTCCACACACTCCCTTATTATTACAGCCACTCGTATCAATCTCGATCGTGTTGACAAATTTGTTTGGCGGATATCGCGATACCATAATGCAGTCCCTCTGGAATCTTGGCGACGATCTCCCGGTTGCAGCTACAGTTTTGCGCCCTTTCGTTCTCGGAGAGAGAAGGAGGAGAGAGAGAGAGAATTATACGGGCGCGTGAGTCAGTGCACAGGACGTTCTCACTGGTGAGCAGCCGAAGGGACAGAATGTCCCATTACCCGGGTAATCCTTGTTTGTAATAAACCAGCGCCCCGCTGCCATAGGGGGTGGCAGCCACCCTCGTCGCATAACGTCGCAGAGGTGGAGCCATCTCCGCACGCATATGCTCCTCATGGAATATCATTTATGTTTCACCCCGTGCAGACGTCTATCCCCGTTTGACCTGCTACGACCCCTCTGGGCACCCTCTTTCGGTAGACACCTCGATCCTTATACATACGCCTAATCCGGCCATGATTGCCGCGGCGGTGCGGCGACCGTCTCGTCACGAAAACTCCTCCTCGGCTCGTGCCCGATCACCCTTTTTCTTTCTCACTAGCAGCGAAATTGTCTTTTTAACAATTCTCGGAGGCGTATCGAACGGCAATGTCAAACAGTGCACCTTCGTGATTGCTCCGCCGCGCCGCGCCTTCCTCGTGAAGGATCTTGCTCGTGTCCAACGTGACATTACATTAGTTTGTCCCAAAAGTTCATTCTTTCGCAATGTGCACGTTTCTAATCGTTTGATAACACCAGCATATTTAAAAAATACGCAATTTATCCTTTCATTCTATTTGGTTTCTACCAACTCCAGTCTAAATTTGCATTGGAAGCATGAAAACCCTTTGCACTCGGAATTATTTTTCAATTTTATTCCCAACAAGTCCTTACTATCATTCAAGTGTTGTACAATTTGAAATTGACTTGAAAGGACAGTTCCTCGCGACTGCTACTTATTTTAAATAATTTTGCCTACTATAATTATCAATGAAATATAGCTCTGAAACTTTGTTGTAATTTATATTTGTGGAACTTGTATTTGTTTCTCTAACTAAAATGATAAGAAATTAAATAAACAAAGGAAGAATCAAATATGTACATAGAAAAACTCGTTTCATTTATAATACATTTTTCTTTCTCCGATGTCGAGTCACGCTCGACTAAGGAGTTGAAAGGGTTAACCGAAAATAAAAGGAACTTTCGGAGCAACCTAATGCATATGTAAATAGGGATGTGCGACAACCAAAATTGATATAAATATGCGAAAACCCGAAAATTTTGGGTACCCGTAATAATAATGCATATTTAATCAATACGCAATGAAATACGTTATGATATAGGAGATACTATGATAGAAAAATTCTTCGGAGAACGTGCGTTCACGGAAAGCCACTGCGAGAATATAAATTGATTAATGAAATGATTGCAAATTGATACCCGTTCATAAACACATAAAAGTGGTTTTTGGGGAATCCACGTGATACCAATGATAATCGTGTAAAATCGTTGATTTAATTTCCTCAAATACGATTGTTAGCTTAGCTTCGCCGGCCGAGTTTCCATTTCAAACATCGTACAAATCCGTGTTTAAATACTGTAAAAAGTTCCGTCGATTTTGCGACTGTATCCGGGATTAGATTGAACCGAGTGTGGACCGGTGATATTTAATTTCACGCTACTCGGATGAACTCTTCGCTCTGGCAACGGGCCACGGTAACAATGTTTCAGTAACGTCGACACCGCATCTCGTTCGTCTTCGTCAAAAAATGTTGGCGCCTTGTCTTTCTAAAGTGATTGCAGAAAAAGGAATTAACATCTGTTTCGCCATCATCGTGAGGAAGCGTATAATATTTACTGAACGTATGGAGTATGGGCACTAGGGTGGGCCATGGAAATTGTTCCATTTCATGAAAAAATTATAGTACATAATCGAAAATTTTAGATCACTCCGACGCGCGGGGTATTTCTTGAGAATGCCTCCGATCGAGCTACTAATTGGCCATGCCTGTACTAAAAGCATAACTTTCCGTTCATGTAAACACAAAAACATTGTCGAAAGACATCTCTACACTCTACACTATAGTCAAAATACGTCACTCCATTAAAAAAAAAAACAAAAAAAAACGACGATGACCTTGCAATATTAGAAAATATGAGCTAGAGAAAAAAACTTCTCCGTCACGATAAGCGCTTCACTGAACCAAACACTTTCTGCTTGAAACATTTTCTCGTATTATGCATTATAAAAATAACGAAGATATTTTCGGTAAAAGTGTTATAGGTGTAAAATTAATAGCGTTGAATTGCGGAGATTCGATAATGATATTTACCTCGATTTTATTTTTCAAAACGCGCCACGTCTTTCTCCCTAATGACTCTGGTTGCATAGGAACATACACTTTGGGCACCAAAGTGTCTTTATTGTGAACGTAGATCGTCGTAAGTGTCAAATCGAGAGCATCGTTTGGCACCTGAAAGCAAATTTTCAGCAATTTCTATCAGAGTTTAGATCAGTTTCGAGATTGTATTGTAATAAGATATACATTTACATAGAAGAGAAACGAGAACGCGCACCCTGCACCTTTGGAATCCTGGAAACGAGTCTACCCCCCTTAACTTGTAAGTTTCGATACACACAAGAAACCTAACCCACAGTGGAAACTTCTCTTCGTGAGTAAAAATCTAGTCTGATCCTACCTTCGATCTGCGTAGTCGGCTATCCTTTCGAATACTGTTTAACGTGTGATGGGCAAAAAGACGTTCATGGGGTTTCAAATTGGCGGTCCAGTCTCTATCTTGCGGAAACACTTTTTTACCCAGAACCGGTTGTCGTATCCATTCTCCTTCGCGAAATATTTCCGGCAAAGGGTAAGGGTTTCGGACATAATCCGGATTCTCCATCGTGATGGTATTAATTTTGCTGACAGCTCTCGCACTCGCCCTTTAAAATGCTAGAAAATTGTATAAGATAAAATGAAGAAACCTCAACCCCATATCCGAAACGGTAAAGAAATCGATTTCATCGCGAATAGCTTGAACGACGCGACGCGACGTCGCGTCGCGTCGAATAGTTTGCAATCGATTAGATCGACGAAAACGATACTGACATTACTGACGCGACTGCAGTCGGGTCAAAGAAAAAATCTACTTTGCAAAGTCCTTATTCAAATTTCAAATACAATACTAGCATACACAGCAGTAGAACATTATATCACTGATTATATCCGAATCTCAGATATATCTGACTTGTTTATTGTCCGAGTAGGTTCTATACATGTTATGTAACCCCTTAAAAGTAGGAAACACAAGCCTGACTCGTGTGGTACATAGGTA
Organism: Lasioglossum baleicum; assembly: GCF_051020765.1. Classification (NCBI taxonomy): domain Eukaryota; kingdom Metazoa; phylum Arthropoda; class Insecta; order Hymenoptera; family Halictidae; genus Lasioglossum; species Lasioglossum baleicum. The sequence goes on along the minus strand of NC_134938.1, from coordinate 59,230 downwards.
CATACTTCGATCAGACCGAACGTAACCAATGCGAGAATTACATCGTCGTCGCGTCGTGAACAACAATCGTGACTTGGCTCGTACATACGGATCAACAAAAAGTTGAGCTGTTCCGTTCCGTATATCCTTCCTATCTATCGATCTAAACCTAAACAATTTTTTCGTACTCGTGTCAGTGCAGAAGCGCATTGGTACGTATTCGAAATGTACTGTCGATTCATATTGTACTATATATGTACATATGCGCTACACTCTTCCCAAATAGCTCCTTGAGAAAAACCCGCCGAAGATCTTCGTGGTATGTACATAACGCGATATCCTTTGTGCCTTTTCAATTTCGACCGTTCGAATTCAAGGATGAACATCCGGTTTCGGTTCCGTTTCACGAAGATTAAGACGCGGCCGCGCTGTCGAATGCACTCGAACGAAAGGTTCGTCTTCCGCGAAGAAGAATTCCGCTTCTGATCTGGATCCATTCATAGAGCCGGGGAACGGCTTTAATTCATGCCGGCCGCACCCGAGGCGGTGTCTGCATCCCGTCATTCTCCGCGGGGTGTCCACTTATCGAACCCGTTCCCGTTCCCGTTCCCGTTCCCATTCCCGTTCCCATTCTCTCGTTTCGTTCATTCTCGCCTTTACAGACGCTCAGGCTACTTCCCAAGGGCGTCTCGTAAGACTCCCCGAAGTCGCTTACAAGCGGTTTCACGTTCAGCAGCCGCCGTGAAAGAGCTTATTGTGAAATTTAACCCGGACTTTCCTCGAATACCGCGATTCATACATATACATACTTACATACATGTATAATACAGCTGTTTGTGTCCCACTCGATGTAGCGATTAAACTCTTCCTACACCCTGTTAAAATATGTATTGTCTTGTAATCGCGGACACGAAACTAGGACAGAGTTGACGGAAATACGAAAAATGCAAAATAAAAATTCAGTACTCGATACTTGTGGATGTGTGGGTCGTTTACTAAAAAAAGTAATGGATACGGATACTCATTCTAATGAAGAGTTCATGTTAATCATGATTCTGTTAAAGACTAATTTGATGCACATAAATGAAACTCGTATGAAGATCACTCAGTTTTTATTGTCCTCTCTCTAATTAATTTATTTAGAAACTGAATTACTTAATATTTGTAAGAAATACTTGTGTATCGAATTAGCGAACGTCGAGATTGTGTCGAGAGTGGGCAGCGTGTGCGACTTGACGCGACTTGACGCGACGCGACAGTGCGACGCGTACCCGTCCAGGGAAAAACCCAGAGCATCGAAGGGTGCAGGTAGCGAACTCGCTGGCAACAAGGTGTCCTTAGGACTAGGACCTAGAGTTTACCCGAGCCCCGAGCGCGAGCGATCAATCTTCTAGTGACGCTCCAAGTGTTAAGTACTTGGAGCTTCTTAATAAATCGCACTCTTGGCGGGCGGCTTCACCGTCAATATGTAGTTGTTGTTATCTGAACGCCGCGCCGTGAACCAATCAATCCTTCTCCACATAACGTATAGCGAAATAAACCAATTTCCTACATATTCTTGCGAAATGAGGGAGGGCTATCGGAAAGATAGCTGCCACGTCTTTCTAGTCTAATACTCGGCGCAATTTTCCAGCAAACATGTACATATGTATGTAGTAAGGAGGTAATTTTGCTTGTAAATGGAAATACATATCATTAAATTTAATATGATCAAACAGATATTTTTATAAATTGATTCAAATGTTTTCTTAAAAATATTCTACTATACATAGAACTTGACCTCCAATCTATTGAAATCTCTTTTCAGCCTTCAGCCAACATTTTATTTTTAAATGATAGGGATTAATGGGAAAAGCAAGTGTTGATACGATAGAAGGGCACCTGAAATCGAGAAAAATCGAAGGAAGCACGCATTGGGGCCGAGTCGCGAGTCGGCCGTGTGTGACTCGTTCCCCGCATTTAACATGTTTTGCTCAGGAGGTGGTCGGCCATGGCCAACGTCGACGTCCAATATTAAACCCGCAGTAATTTATGTTAGCACGAGCGTGCATAATGCTGTTTGTATAAAGCTGCGCTGCCACGTGTTGGCTCGTGCCGGCGCTGTGTATCACTCCTCTACCGTCCCTATTCTTGCTGTTAGCCCGGTTCACAGGCCAAGTATACACTCGTCCGTGGACACGTTACCGCGTTTTTAAATGTCCAATTGTTTGCGAAAGATACGGTGCATTGCGCCATCGCGATCCCGTGTGACTTGTGCTACATACATACATATACCGATCGACATGCACGCTCAACTATGCCTCTATTAGAATCTCGTGCTACGCTGCCTACGGTGTTTCTTATTCAATTGATCTTTAGCCCACGGATATGTACCGAGAGTTGGATCCGTTTTTCACCAACAACAACAACAACAACAACAACAACAAACGGTCCGAATCTATTCCGCTATTCTCCCCTGTTCTCCTCGAAATATTGTACGAATGAAACCAAGTTATGCAACTGACTGCAGATTTGTGAGAATAACTGGCTGAATCGACAGATGCGTTCGTTAGCGTTAGAACCCCGTTTAAGGGCAACGAAAGAGAAAGACTCCTCCGTGTGATTGCATGCGCGCGAGCGCCCTCCCAGTATGTACTATCATCCACGAGGCGTCTCCTTCAGCACCCCCGTAACCGTGATACCGGAGGCCGACACGCGTAATCGCGTAATCGCATAATCGAGGCGCGTGCTGAAGTTCGGGTTGCGGGAGCTTTGCGTACGTCCACATCGGCGCACGTGCGACGTTGCTCGCATTGAATCAACACCGATCGCGAATCACAGATTTATCCGTGAATACCGAATGGGCAAAGCCTCGCCAAGCGTTTTACGAGATAATTGTTGCGACGATCTGATCTCCGATAATTACGACCGGTCAGATAAGTAGGCTTTTACACGGAAGAACGCCCCCGCCCCGCCCGGCTTCGTTTATCAAACGATCGAAAGGTCGCGCACTACGTTGTAAAGCCTCGAAAGCGTATTTTCTCGACGAAATTCCGTTACTCGATCATTTATTTTAGGCGGTACTCGTACATATGTACATATGTACATACCACATACCACATACCACATACCATATAAACAAATATTTCAGACGAAAATTATAGGATATCAAAGAGATTACGTGACAATTGTATTTGTTTAACATTGTAGTTTGACCTTTGACAGTTCTGTAGAGATTACAATTGCAATTTTTCTTTACTAGACTGCGAATGTTTATGCAATTTTAAATCTTGCATAATTTTTTACCTATCTACGCATATTTCCACTAAAAACACGGACAAGTTTTTGAGGGGTATTTTTTTGAAGCCTTCAACTTAATCGGTTAAAGAATTAATGTTTTATGGTGCGTCGTTAACAATTTGATCGTTTTCTCTCACTGTCGATGTAATAAAGCTAAATAACAATAATAACAGTGACAACAGAAATAGGTACATATGTAATAACACTGTCTTTCGTCCATAGAACTATGTACGATTGTTAAACCGTCCAAGTGCCTCGCGTGTTGCGGTATGACCGCTCTGATAGTATTCTTTCCGATTTCCCTTGAAATCCTAATCCCATAAGATCCTCCGGCCGATATATCGACATCAGTAATGGAATCGTGCATTCAAATGGACATCGTTTCCCACCGACTGTGTAGGAGGCAGGTCGCGGAGAGCAATGCGCCAGGGATGATATTGCCAATATTTGGTTGGATTCTGGTGCGAATGTGCAGGGTGTATACCGAGGGTGTGCTCTCGCACCCCCTTAAGCGCGAGCACGGGGGTCGGAGGATTGGTGTATGTTAGACGCGCGCCGATTACCATTTGAATGTATCTACCCCCGCCCCGCCCCGCCCCGCCCCGCCCGGTCAGCCTTTGTCAACCCTCGTGACAGTGACCGCGCGCGCGGACCTATCTATCTACAAAGGATCCGTTCTCCTCCCTGCTCTTCCTTTTTTCTACCTCCGTATGTTCGATGATAGTTCCTCGGCTAAGGAAGATAGCCTATTCCCAACCGCCGCGCCGCGTAGTTTCAAATTGTACCTACCGCCGCGCACTCTTACTCTTACCGGTATTTTCACCTGCACCTGTATTTTCATATGTATTAACCGCATTCACACGTTCAACTATTTACATACCATGTACTTTTCTGAAAACAGATTATCACAGTTTTCTTATTAATCTGCTATTTAGACCTTAAATTGATTATTAGTTTTGTTATTTAACTTTTAAACCACATTTAAACCATAGACTTGTAACTTGTCAAACGTATTAAGGAAGAAAATAATTTGCTATTTGTGCTGGGCAACTTTTATTTTACATAAAGATTCGCTATCTAGTTATTACAATACATATACTATAATATAATATATGTATATGTAGTTTCCTTATCACACACCTAATTTAAACCTTGAGCTAACATATGGAAGATTATTTCGACGATATCTCATTAATTATATTATTCGATCAAGGACATACGAAGGTCAATACATATGTATACGATTGATACATGTTGTATTTCTCTGTATTTCTGTATTCAGAATTTGATACTCTACCGCGAGATTGAGAAAAAAATAACATCTGCAAAGCATTCACCTTGTGATACCATTTACATTGCATAAAAAACATTTGTTATGTCGTCATAAATAAAGGAGATATTTACGTGGACCACCCTGTATAATATGTATCATTGTTTCATATTATCGCGCAAGTAACGTCATACATAACAGTCAAATATTCCAGATATGTATTGTTGGATTGTTCCACCCTGTGGAACAGCTTGTTAAAAAGATACTGATACTGATACTGATATGTAGTCGGAAAATATCACGCACAAGCCCATAGAATTAGTAGTATCTTCTAATTAAAGGGCGATATGGCCTGAGAAAAAGTTGTGTCTTCATCGACCTATCCTGACCCTTCGTGTACGCTCACGCTGTAGAATAATGTCTTACACACTGCGTGACCAATTCGACGAAACCAATGGGGAGTGCACGACAGCAGTGCGACAGGTGGCCCGTGAAATCAGTGCACGAGTGCGCTGTTCCATCGACCCTGGCTTCCGATACGGTTCATTAGGAAATTAAATGTATAATAATTAGAATTGGGGTGCTGATGGGACACGTTAAACGAAAGTCTTTCTCGCGCCGACGGCGCGGCGCGGCGCGGCGGCGGAACGAAGAGGGGAGACTAAACGGAGAGGAAAACCACGGCGCAAACTTGACACCAGAACGTGTTTCCGTTCCCCTTCCCGTTCCCGTTCCCGTTCCCGTTCCCGTTCCCGTTCCCGTTCCCGTTCCCGTTCCCAAGCTACAAATTTCATTCAACTACATACTGATTTCAATGAGAGAATTCGTTTAAATTTATCATCCGACTAAAACTTTTATTCGCCAGAAATCACACGGTCTATCCGAATCTACATTCAACATGATTATTACACAGCGGACCTTTTTGAAAAATAAAAATTGTCTATCTCGGCAACAATCTGGAGTGTAAAATAGAACATTATTTTCTATCTAGAGTACTTGAGACGGGTGTACAAATAAAACAAAAACAATACGGAATTATTTTTCAATTTTATTGTCAACAACTCCCTACTGATAAGTATTATATTTGAAATTGACTTGAAAGGACAGTTCCTCGCGACTGCTACTTATTTTAAACAATTTTGCTTACTATGTAATTTGATATGAACGATATATGTAGCTCTGAAACTTTGTTGTAATCTATATTTGTGGAACTTGTATTTGTTTCTAACTAAAATGATAAGAAATTAAATAAACAAAGGAAGAATCAAATATGTACATAGAAAAACTCGTTTCATTTGTAATACATTTTTCTTTCTCTGATGTCGGGTCGCACTCGACCAAGGAGTGCAAAGGGTTAAAGGGCTATGTCGGACAGCAAAAATTTTACGACCTACGCAAAATTTTGAAATATCGACTTTTTCCGACTTTTCGTACTCCACTGTGCACTGAATAAAAGTATAGAATTTTGAAAACTTGCCGCACCGTCTGAAATTTCTCACGGCTGACAGTTTTCGAAGCAGAGGGTGGCGGATGGGAGGGGTGTGGGTGAACGAGACGCGCACCCCTGCACGTGAAACGCAATTTGCATACCGATGATCGAGGACCTGGATGTTGGTTGCACATTTTCGCGTGTGTTGCAGAGGCCATGGCGCGGGCTCACCGGCGCGGCGCGGCGCGGCGCGGCGCGGTGGCGGAGAGTCATCGGTGTATTTTAGCATTTCACGTTTGTTTCCATTTAAATGGTAATCGAGTTCATAATGTAATTGTATTCACCGCGTAAGCCGGGTCTCACCGCAGCGCTACGTCCCCGCCATTGTTTGCATTGTTCTCCTCGCGGCGCGAACAATCCGCGCGGCAGCCTTTCAGCCTCGCGTTTTGGCGGAATCTAAACCCCTTCACCACATCCGGAGATGATATTTTCCCATGATACGAACGGCAGATCCTCCGCGTTTGACAGGTTAGAACGGTGCCATTTTGGTTTACAAACATAGGAGCGTAATCCGCTACGTCTGGATTAGGTCTAGGATTCCTCACACTAGAATTTACAGCTTTATCATGTTTTCGTCGAATTGTATAATATTAAATTGGGAAAAGTTGAAAATGTTTGGTCCCCTGAGTGAAAGTTTATCCGATTTCTGTCCATTACAGTTGACTACCTTGAAACGAAGGATAGGCATGAAAATGATTGAAACGAGTGTAATTCGTCGACGTATTATGCTGACGTTTCCAGCATTCGACAACTCTATTGTAAAACAAAGAGAGTTCGAGTATCGAGCTTCGTCCTCGAAGGGTTAAACAAACGATTTGTATTTGCGGAACCGTTTCAGACGCTGGTTCTTCGTCCATGAAAAAGTAAAAGCGCCGCGCCGCGCCGCCCCGGGAGCACCGTGCGGCGCCACTAAATTACAGCGTATTTGTCATTCCGTAACACATTTTAACGAAATTCTGTATGCATCCCGAATTTACAGGTCTGACGTAAATCATAACAGACGGGGAGGAAACGTCGTCCTCTAAAACAAAATTTTTGCCCGAAAACGCATTGTTATACAGCTCACGAAGGAGTCGCAGAATTCGTCCAAGTTACCCATAGACGGGAAGGGATAGCGCACGCGCGCAACAAAGAGAGATAGAGGGAGAAAAAGCAGAGAGAGAGAGAGAGAGAGAGAGAGAGAGAGAGAGAGAGAGAGAGAAAGAGAGCGTTGGACGCGGAAGAGGGTTGGACGTTATTGTTACGCGGGGGATGTGCCTGGTCGGGTCTGTGTTTGCGCGTGTAGCGGAGTTGGCTGCCTTTCTCTCATACATATTCATCAAACGCTAATTAATCATCGCCAGGCACACCCACTGCAAGCCACCCTCTTGGCATCAAGCGGAGCGGACGGGAAAAAAATACGAGATCCGCGGCGACACAGATACCACTATACGTACACCAAGTGTACACATACATACATACATACATACATACATACATACATACATACATACATACACACATGCATATATCCAGAGATGTCGAAGGCGGTGGCGGGGCATGGCGAGATTTTTAAATGCAATTGACAACACTGAAAGCGATCGCGACGGCTAACAAAAAATTATGTCTCTCTCGCACGTGCATTTGCGTCCGCTCGGATTACGCGGAAACTACGCGGCCAGGTCGCGGCGAGACAGAACATTTTGACGCGTTCCCTTTGATTTTCCGAGATTCGAACGCAATCGGAATAAATAACATAACGTAATTCGAAGTAACATAGCTCGATTATACAGTCGTGCTGTCTGTCTCTCTCCATTTTCTCTCGTTTTTCTCTCTCTTTCACGCTCATCGATCCAGCCGGGAAAAATTTACGGTCCCCGTGTAACCATGCGATAAGTATGAAACATCCAAAACATAATCAATACCTCAACCGATAGCTCAACCGACACCTCGATCAATGTCTCAATCGATATCCCCACGATACGCCGATAAGAAAATCATTCGATAGACAATTATTCACCTGAGACCCAATCGATAGATACCCCCCACGATGCGCCGATAAGACTCAGTATGTATTGTATGTACATATATGCCCGATGAGCCACTGTAACAATGCTAATAAAAAGATTGTCTTTAACCACGAGCACATCTCAGTTCGCCGACTATACACGTTAGTTTTCTCCTTTCCTGAATTGTGCCGTGAGATAGGAGAGACTCGCGCAATAAAAAGCAAGGATCGAGATAAACAGTTATGTTTCGTTTTTAAAGAAATTTACCTAATGTATTGGTGAAATGTTTAAGAGAGTGTGTCTAGCACTGGGACACTTTCGGGAAAAACGGTAGAGCATCGAGGTGAGAAAATTCTGAAAAGTGTCTCGAGCGAAACGCGTTTTGACGCATGGGTTCGCTTTACGCGAGAAAAGAAAACGTTCACGGACGATCAATCTAAATTATAATTTTGTAATCCCATTAAGCAGGAGGGCACCTTCGCGCGCACTTGCTCGGGGGTTCGCGCGCGTTTAGCGTTCACGCAGACGGGACGCGTATAATTAGGTATCGTTTATTTTACACCGAGGCACCGCAGTTAGGGTGACACTTCCAGCTTATAATATATATGTTGGTGGGGTCCCGAGCTTGCATAGACGTGGTCGCAGTGGTGGTAGTCGCTCATAGAACGCTTCACTGCTAATGTGATACGATCATCGCCACCCAGCCGTCGCGCGTCGACCATTCACATTATACATTATATGTATATGTATATTGTATATGTATACATCGTGGGGATTCCCCCTGTTCCCCGTAGCCTTTCGATGTTTTCTGCTATTCGAGCTCGAGTTTCTATTCCTCTTTCCACGATCATTGTCGTTGTTATCTTAACGCATTACCGACCGCTGATTATTTCACAATTTTCCAACATTTAGGGTACATGGCTTAACACTTTGTAATGGAACCATCAATAGAGCAACAGCAATTTTCATTGCGAACGAACAAATCACCCTCAATAACGTCATCTAATACTTTCATTTCAGATTCTAGTGTAAAAGAAAATTTCTATGCTTTCTTCTGGAACAGCACAATTATTGAAAATCCTATTGTATATGTGTATAATAGGAGTTCGATTTTTAAACGAATATTGCATACGTGTTTTGACTGCTGGCATCAAATCGCGACAATGCCAGATTGCGTGCTGACAAATGAGCGGCCTGCGCTGGGATGCGATACACAGGAGACATATGGCCCTATAAAAAAAAACGCGAGAGATACAAGAGATGGCCTGCAGTAACCATCCAGTCGATCCGATATTAATGGAGACCAAACACCACACATTCTGTATAGCCTCTGTCCCTGTTGTGTGTACACATTGGTGCGCCATTATGCCCCTGTTATAATGTATATACACACACCCCCTTTGCAACAATGGAATGATCTATGATCGTGGCAAACGTAGATCGCCAATTCAACTTTTCGCCCTTCTGCTACTCTTTTTTCCTGTCGACTGTGTCGACGTTGAATGCCCTTTCCGCCTCTTTTTCTTATAGGTCTGTTCTCTGTTCTCTGTTCTTTTCCATTAAAACATACTAAATATTTTTAAGTAAATGTTCTACCCAACCCTACACACAAGATAGTTATACATAAAAGGCAAACTTGAATGTTTTTCCTCTATTCTGACAAATTGCAGTGTTCACAAAATTACCTTTACACGTCGTGGACCACGGATTTTATACATACATATCTATATTTATGATAAAAGATACGTCTCACACATAGAAAATTGAAAAGACTTTAGAAGAATTTACGGATATTGTTGGATTATTGTTGAACGTCTAATATGATTAACCCTTTACACTCGGAGCTATTTTAACCAGGGACTTGATACATACCGGTATTCTGCCAAGAAACCTGTATTATCGGCTGTAAACAAAAGTTTATTCAAAAATTTCTGATCACATATTTTATTAGAACATACTCCATAAAAAGATGAAGTAATCAACGTCAAGTGATTTTTATTTCTTTTAATTTTTAAAAAAGTGGCTTCAGTACTTGACAATAGAAATAACCATAAAAATGTGCATGCAAAATCCTGATACAAAACGATTCATATTTTTTCTAAAGAAATTCCTAAAAATTGGTAATAAAAATGGCATTCAAAAAATCACAGAATACCTCCTTAATCATTAGCGAAAAACTCTGCAACTGGAAGTAAATTCCACCTTGCAATATAATCGTCGCGTACCAACGATTAACGTGCCACGATCGGGATATATCGAATAATTCCGGATTTCCTGAGCGTGCAAACAATAAAATTGGATTTAGCAACCCTCGCGGCCGCGTACGTGGCACACGACACGGAGGGTGAGTTTTCAGAAGGTGGACAAGCACGCTTCTGGGGGCTGCGAGATCAAAGACGCCCTACGGGCAATTCCGTAGTTTCTACGTGACATATTGGGTAGAAATTGACGGCGACAGCCACGTTGTTACCCGGCTAGGAAACTTTGATCACTCCACCTGTGGGACTTGTTCCAACTTGTGAATATTATGACTATGCGATCGGTACTCACTCGCTTCACTGTGATTACACTGCGAAAACAGGCTCGAAAACGGCACGAAAGTATCGAGTCTCTTCTAATGACACACAACTAAACGGGAACCCTACAAGATTCCCTCAAGTTCTAAATCAAAAATAACAGCTCATTAGAGTAGTTTCTGCTGCGATCAACTGTGCTACAAATGCCACTGTCGGCAGTCTACACATTGAATCCATTCTGTTCAATCCTCTACTCACGGCTCTATCTACTCTAGTTAATGGGTCCGAGGTATACAATACATCACATTTCTTCTTTATGCATTATACTGATATTATTATATTTCTTCTAGTAAACTCAGATTTCTGTTATGCATAATAAATTAAACCTGCCGCATTATAGCATAGATCTCTATTGCAGACACAAGAAAACAAATTTATTCAGAAGTTTCAAAAAAATGTTTTGTTCGCGAACCGTACAAATTACAAACAAACCCCTTGCGACGCGACGCGACGCGACGCGACGTACAAAATACATATGTAGAATATTACCTTGTTACTTCTGTTCCATGTGTAGCATGATATGTATGGTACGCACGCACACACACACACACACACACATAACTACATAGAATGCGGATCTTTATGCGTTTATGAAGAAATTGGTTAGATGTGAAATAAATATATGTATAAAACAGTGAAAAATTGTTTAAATTTCAGAATACAGTAGGACCTCGATTAACCAGATCCCAATTATAAACATAAACAAATAGGCGTTTAAATATGATTATATATCAAAAATAAAAAATTTATTTTCGAATATAATGTACATTTTAATTATGTCCCTCGGGTCTCGATTATCCATCAGGTCTTATAATTTGCCTACAGCTGTTCAGAATCAGTGCAGAATATTTTTATTTTTTATTATGTACATATATAAAGATCTCTCTCCCTCCGCAGTCTAATGATAACACAGATATGTATGTTACTGTTACTACACAATCCGAAATGCATATAATCAAATTATAAATCAAATTAGATAATCAAATTAAACACCAGATTATACATGCTGTGTGGTGGTAAGCAGTATATGTATAATGGTATATGTATAAGCAGTAAGCACTATGGAAACATCAAAGGATATTTTTTGATATTTTGTTGTCATTTGCGTAGCAACTGTTAATGGACGTTAAAATATAATAAACACGCTATAATAAAAACAGTCACTAAACAAAGAGATACACACCTTTCTAAAAAAATTATAATTTCCTTACTGGCGATAACGCTGGAAAGAACGTGAAAGAACGCAGGATATAGACTGAACAAACTTTTCTTAGCAACACGTTCAAATACTATGTCTTATTGTATAGCATATACAGTATACAGTATACATATTGATATGTACGCAAAACAAAATTAAATCGATAAAGTGTATCATTTCCAAGGAAACCTTACAATAGTAGCAACATTATGTGTTTGTTCAATGTTTCTTCAATCAGCGAGTTGTATTGATTTTATCTGCAATATAGAAATCTTCCCCATCTACGGATACTAAGTGTGCTCTTTTTAGTTTTTAAACTATTTTTATTTATATGATATTTAAAATTATCTGTTTTCAAATTCCTATTCATTTCATATATGTATAATGTATACAGGTACATATACATATATCCTTGTGATGCTCTTGTATTTCTTCGGGGAAAACTATCAAATAACGAACAGTTTAATTGAATTCTTGAAATTATTTATATATTTCTCTCTAAATTGTTCATTTGTATTCAGAGTTCAAATTATAATCATAAGTTATACAAAATGTTAATTAATTTCATAATGATGGCCGATGGGTTTTCGCGTCTCCGCATCTGAAATACCGACATCGCTAAAAACCACTCGATTTCTTACGCCCTCTATGCCGAAAAACGGCAAACGAATCGTGTGTTATGGTACACCGCGGGTTCTGTTCTGTTTCCTGCTGAAGATGGTGTAGGTTCTGTTCCATGCTAAAGATGATGTAGGAGCTCTTCCAGGCTAAACATGATGTGAACTAATGTGAAGACACTGAAGACCAGTGAAAACAAAAGTGGCACGGCCAAACCCCGGACGTGAGCCGTGAGCACTCTCATTTCCTCTCTGATATTAGTATTGTACATACATATATGGTGATATGGTCTAAGACATAGGTAGACAGTAGACAGTAATCTATGTATTTATACTAATACATAAGTTACAACCATACTGTGAATGTTTTGCCATATAAATAACTTTATTTAATTTTATTATATGTATTAATTTTTTAATAATGTATCTAACAAAAAGATGAATACAAACAAAAATCTAGTAAACAAAATAAATTAAAAATACTGTTTCCGCCCGGGATCGAACCGGGGACCTTCCGCGTGTTAGGCGGATGTGATAACCACTACACCACGGAAACCGATGGTACAGAAGTTTCTAATATTTCGTCTTTTATAGTATATAATTTGCATTTATCAAGTATTGAAATTAAAAAATAATATCATTGTTATTACCTGCATGGCTGATGTGTACATTGAATGTAATCAGTTGCTAATAATGTGCTACTTAAACAAACTCAATCATATCTCAAATCATACCAATTTTTTAAAATTCTGCGGGGTGCTCAAAGTTAGCCCCGGGTCAGAAATTAATTGGTTATTATTTATTCTCCGACATATTATATTATGTGTTGACAAATGTGAACAGTGATTGTGAGTGTGGAAAAATTTCAAGGCATCTGTGTGAAATAAACATACGAATTATTTATCGATTCGAAAGTGAAAGTGAAATTCTGGATCGTCGACTTGACCGCGCATCCCTTAGGCCTTCTACCACCGGCTGTGCAGTTCGTCGACCTGGCCGTACGTCCCTTAGCTTTCGGTACTGTCGTATACCTGAAGACATCTGTACATTTCGTCACCCAGTGACCCAGTGACACACATTTCGAAGCAGCAAATGGATTTACTGCTGAATAAGTGAGTTTTCAATACAATCAGTTTCTGCTTCTTCTCTCGTTCGGGTAACGTTGCCGTAAGTCGGGTAAAAAGATCCACCCATATGAATTGACAAGTAAAGTTCTTCCGCGACCGACAAAAAGTCTAAAGGAAATGTTGTTCAGAATCATGGTCTTGACAACATATCCAAAGCTCATCCAAATCGGGTAAAAGATAGTACAATCGATCGATTTACAATTACAAGTTTTTACATTTATCGCGTAAACTAAAGCCGGCCGACAAAAACTGTAAAGGGAAATGTTGTTCAGAATCGTGATCTTGACAACATATCCAAAGCTCATCCAAATCGGGTAGAAGATAGTACTATCGATCGATTTACAATTACAAGTTTTTACAATTATGTATCTCGTAAACTAAAGCCGGCCGACAAAAACTGTAAAGGGAAATGTTGTTCAGAATGATGGTCTTGACAACATATCCAAAGCTCATCCAAATCGGGGAGGATTCACATAATCTCGAGAAACTCTTGTTCGTTACGGCATCGCGGCGTTACACCACGCTCGTCTCCCGGCGCGCTGGACTGAACGTGCCATCGCGCGTCTAGGTCGCGCTCTGATTGATCCGTGTGTTTCGTTAATAACTCCTAAACAAAGCCCCGGCTGACATTGGTGCAAAGGAAAATGTTGCTTCAAATGACCTAAGGAACCTACCATTTCCCGGAGTCGAAGGGGTTTTGGGACACCCTGTATATTCGTATATACATATGAAATATTGAAATATAATATATATATATATATATATATATATATATATATTCAGATAATAATATAATTCCGACTTATTCTATTGTATTTAGAGGATGGGGAAGAGGGAAGGAGTGCTAAAATAATTAAGCAAGATAAATAATAAACAACAAAATATTTTATTTGGCAGACACAATGACAGCTACCGAAATCTATAAAACACATTTTTTAAGTTATCGTTACAGGCCCAGATAAAAAAGTTGGCAAAACATCATATTTTAAAATTTTGTATAATTCCTACCAACTGCAATCGTAATAAATTTTAGTTTACTTATTCTCTAGCGAACTAGTCGGTCTAACATCTTAAAAAATTCAAGTCCTTTGGACCAATTTCTAAAAAGTTATGCGATTTTTAAGCGTGTCCACTTATTATCGCCGCTGACTGTAGCTGCCTCAGGGCTCTGCTACATCATCGCATCGGCCGCAACATAGCTACGTTACTGGTTTGACGCGCATGCGCGAAAAAAAACGTGGAATCTGGGCACACTGGTAGTAGCGTGGCGAGGGGCGCAGCGGTAAGGGGCCTGGCACGCGCGGAATATGGCAAGCCTGGTCTGGACACACTGGTACCTGCTGGCACCGACGAGCAGTGATGCCGAAATCGTGGTACTGTGGTACTAAGCCGTGGTACGAGACCCCCCCACTATGACCTACCGTTGCCCCTACTGGCCTTCTCCAACTCGCTCGCGCGCTACACTCACCAACGTACCTCTCATATCCTAGGAGAGGTACGTTGGTGAGTGTAGCGCGCGAGCGAGTTGGAGAAGGCCAGTAGGGGCAACGGTAGGTCATAGTGGGGGGGTCTCGTACCACAGCTTAGTACCACAGTACCACGATTTCGGCATCACTGCCGACGAGTGCCGACGAGATACTGTTAAGGTGAGCGCATACTAGATGGTCGCGGGAAGGCCGCGGGAAGGCCAAAGCCGCCGATGGACGCCCAAAGCCGCCGATGGACGTCCATGCGGCAAGGGAGCAGGGCTACCTGCTGTGCGTGGCAGAAAAAAAGGTCTCCGTGGGCTCCCCACCTCTTTTAGGGAAAGGGACCTTTCTTTCAGGGAGCCCTGCTCCCTGCTGTGGAGCCGTCGGCCCGCTAGAGATTTCTTCCCGCGTGGACGTCCATCGGCGGCTTTGGGCGTCCATCGGCGGCTTTGGCCTTCCCGCGGCCTTCCCGCGACCATCTAGTATGCGCTCACCTTTAAAGACTGCCAGCCTTATGGGAGTTGGCGAGCCCGAATATTTCGGTGTTTCTTACGCCCTCTAGGATATATTCTGGCTCCATCCAGAGAAACAGAAGGCCAACGACGGCATTTTGTCGGTGAAGAAGACCACTGAGGAGATTCTCGTCGCGATGCATCGGTGAGAATGCGAATTATCACGAAACTATATCGATTATTATTAAATGTTACATTCTCCGCCATATTTCAGACGATGTTTTGGCATTATTGTGGCACTATTTCGAATTTTTAGCGATGTGGTATATCAGATCACTGTAACTTTCACGTTATGCCCGCGCCCGTTGCGCCCGGTTACCGGGCTCGCTGAATAGCACAGGGGCTGGCAGTCTTTAATAGTATCTCGTCGGTGACAGTACTAATAGAAGTTTATTCTTATTATCAGTTATTATCTACGCTCTCTATAGTCTTCGCCACTATTTCGGTAACATTTAGCTAACAGTTTGAGCGTTTTGCCGCCAAATGGCGCTGTAAGTACGTATACGAAGCGCAAATAATTCGTGCCGGAATTAATATTGCGTCTTATGGGGACGAAGCGGCACGAATCATTTGCTGCTGTAATGAATATCCAATATTTTTCATTTTGCATGAATAAATTATCTTTATTGTACAATACAGACACAGAGGATTCTCCAGTATACACCCACCAATTTTAACCATGCACGGTCCACGGTTTAATCCCAGAACCACCGTGGCCAGAACTCACGACGATTCTGGCATCACTGTCTCAGAGTCTCAGATGGTCTCAGAGTAGTAGCAACTGGTAGCAACGCAATTAGCAACCAAGTTGAACCAAGCAACTATTTAGCAACACGTGTTTTTCGGGCCACCGCACCTGACCGCACCGTCGCCCAGGTCCACCCAGGTCTGGCGTCTGGTCTAATGGATTGAATGGATGCAAATGGATGCAAATGGATGTGCCTCGACAGGCCTGGTTGACTGGGTGGTTGATTTTATAAATTTACTTTGCATAACAAACTATACGTATGATTTAAATAATCTTGAATAATAAGTAGCATATTTCTTGTACTTGTTATTCAGATTTTTTATGTTATTCAGATTAATGTATGTATGTATAACTCATATTTTTTGTATTAAGATATAAGACAAACAAAATTTTTTTAAGGTACATATATTGATAATTGTGATGTCTCCAATGCGTAGGCAGTCTTCCTCAAAGGATTAAAAGAATATGTAAGAATAGTATAATAGAATTCATAACTGCTCATGTATATATCAATTTTCACGTTTTCTTTTTAACGATTAGTTAAGGACATTTTAGGATAAGTAAAAGGACAATTAATAAAATAATTTTAGAACATTAACGAATGGAGTACATGTTGATGCTATAAGGATAAGTAAGACTGTACAAGAGAAGCATATACCGAGTGATTCGCGAGAAACAGAATAACTAATAACTAGCTCCGTTAGGCTTGAAGATAGAAGAAAATATTAGAAAGAAAATTTGTACCGTTAAAGTACGCAAATATATGGTGATACAAAAGAATGTTAAGATCTTTGTCATATGCAAAGTCTTTTGAAGGTCATAGATGATTTTTAAATAGCACCATACACTTTTAACTTCATAGTGTTGTAGCTGATGTCAAGACGAGTTCAATGATATGGTATTTGGTATACTGTGACCTTCGTACAACCTTGGACAAGAAAATTTATGATGAAGCAATGTTAACTTCAAAATGTGCAATCATTTTATTTCAATTAAATAAATGTTCAAAATTATAACGGAGCTATGTATCGAGACGTTCTGTTTATTATGAATCACCCAGCATATATACATAGAATTTATACGGTCTCGTCGATGTCATTCAATCAAATCAAATGTGTTTAAACGTTTCAAGAGCAGAACAATATACATATATTGTATAATTATGTCCACATTTTTTTCACTTTTTAACTTATTTAATACGACAGATTAATTTAATTGTATAGAGACACATTGCATGTTTCGTAATTTTTCATTTCTGAAAGTGGTTATATTGGGAATTTATCACAGGAAGCTTCTCAAATCTGTATGATAGCGAATCTGCTAACAAGACAACGTCATTGTTTCGTTTTCTTTTTCTTTTTCTCTCGTGTTCTGTCCAGTGGTTGTACGTGCGAGATATATTTATAAGGAATTGCTGTCCTTCAATTCCCAAACATGGATGAATTTTGACTTCCTTGTTTATATTTAAATTATTTCACTACTCCAAAAATTCAAAAGAAACATACGCGTCACAGAGACATCTTCTTTCAATATTGACTGAAAACAAACTGCGGTTCGTACTCAATGATATAGTGTCAATCATTTCAGTCTACTTCAAAGAATATGTTATAACAATTTCATTATATAGTAAACAAAAAAACTCGTGAAATAATTTTAAGACAATTAACTGAATTTTTAAGTATACATATACCTTTATTTCTATTCTTAATTCTTACATATATGCGTATACATATGTACCTGTAGGTTGTGTCGCAAGAAGTTGTAAAAAACACTTTATCGATCCAATGTTGCTTTTGATTTCGTCTTTGTCTCTAAATATATTGTAAATAGTTTTTAATTTTCACAATAATTTCAACCTTTTTACTGTTTTTAGTGTGCTTGTCATAAACAGCTAAAAGTTTAACTATAACGTAACAGGAGGATAAAATGATTTCTGTTTTGGTGTAATTGTCAGAAGTATTTTTAATATGTAATAAATATATACCTGAGCGGGGTATATAGAATATTACATAAAATTATAAATATATTATTTTCTGAACAAATTTACGTCGCAAAGGTTCAATGTAATATACGATATGTAATAATAATAAACAGCAGGAGCAGAAGACTTTGTATTCTAAAATGCAGTTGGTCGCAAAAGTAGTTGAATATTAGTTATATATATATATATGCGTATATGTATTAGGTTTGTCTTTCATGAATCAAGAACGAGAATACTGAATACAAATTGTACTTACCTGACAATTGTAGACATGTTGTTTGCAGATAACAGAAATATAAAGAATTGCAATCTTATGCACATGGTTCCGTAAATAATGAAACAGATATGAAGGAATAGTTTATCTTTTTCACATTTTTCTGTCAGCTGTCTTTTTACCGTTTTAGTTTAATATAGTTTATATTTTCAATGCGATTCACATGAAAAATTCACAGTTCCGATCATATTTCTAAAAACTTTACTTGATCTTGATCCTTTGCGTCCTTGCGTCCTTTATCTTGATTCGAGTTCAGTTGCATTAGTCTACATATATTAGTATAGTCACCCTAGCAATTTCTGTTTGCTGAGCTTTGTTTCAGTTAATGTTCATTATGCTAATATGACATATAGGGTGCACGAATGAATATATTTATATATAATCGTTGATATAAATAAACACAAATATATATATATATATATTTATATAATATATATAATGTTCAAAAAGGTTTGCTTTAGCTAGAATACTTTAGATTTTAGATGAATGTGTGTGTGGTAGCCCCTATATTGTCAGTGCTTAAAAATAATATGTTTAAAATACTAGTTCTTGATGAAATATGGCATATTTATGTGTATAACATAAAAATGAATTATGCTTGCGGTTCTGTTTGTACATATATTATGTGCAACCATATTGTATAATAAATCAACACTTTTTACGTGTTTCTTGTCTAGGAACCAGCTCTTTCGTACCACAGTATAATTTCAACATTTTTCTTTCTTTATTTTTTTTTTTTACACAACGGAATAGATATACTATATAATACTTGAAACGTAATAAAATATGAATACTTAAACTATATTGTTAGAATATTTATATTGTGGTACAGAAACACTTGTAATTATTAAATTACAAGCTAGGGAATTAAAAAAAATAGGAAACGTTTAGTGGAATAAAACTGATTGATTGTTGAAATTAAACTATGATAGATATATTCATTTCGAATATATGTATATAGAAATCCATTATCACAATTCTTTATTACAACATAATACACTTTTATTACACAAAATGCTAAATGGTGTGTTTTGGAGACGTAGAATTTTACAAGTAAATATATGGAAACATGGAAACCATAGCGTGAATTTTACTTTCTCGTTATATGTGAATAAACAAAAAAAAACTGTAACAAAAGAGATTGGATTTCTGCTTGCTTGTGCTGTGCTAACCATATACTGTGTGACAAAGAAGAATATCCATCAATGGTGTATACTTATAAATAATCGAAAATTCATTTGTCTGTTGTTGCATGTCATGTTTCTACCAAACACATATATAAATAAAGTATGCGTCGACGATAGATTTTCCTATAGTCCTATAGGAATAAATAATTCGTTTTAGTCTAATCGGAATACACATTGATTTTTAAGGGGGTACACTCAAAAGCGCTAGATAAAAGATCAATCTAGGCCGCGATCGCTCCCAAAAGTCCTATTTTTACGTTTACGAGGCCTAATTTGCTTTGCATTATATTATTCGGAAGCATACAACTGCGCGTGTCGCGTGTAAGTAGCAATTTTCATAAAGCTGCGACAGCTCTATATACATATATATTTCCACATAATAGAAATTACGCCTCGTAAACGTAAAAATAGAACTTATGGGGGCGATCGCGGCCTATTTAGATTGATTTTTTATGTATAGCCTTTTCGACTACTGAAAAACCCAGTCTTCACACTTTACATGATCGAGAAATGAGAAGGCGTATCCCTCACCCTTACAATTTCTACATATATTGTTCTATATTCTACAGGCTTGTGCGAGAACCCGAAATCTCGGGTTCGGGTCGGGTCGGGAATTTTCGGGCGAGAACTGTCGGGCTCCCGAACGTATGATACGCTTCGGGTTCTCGAAAGTATCCGGCTACCTATGTCCTTTTCGGGTTCCCGAAAGTATCCTGCTTCCTCTGTCTTTTCGGGACCCCGAAGCTATCCGACTACATCATACGAACGTATCGAGATTATCAACAAAAAGAGACGGTAGATTGATTGATTGTATATCGATATCGATGTAGATATTATGTAGGTAGTTAGGTTAGAATGGTTAGATCGTTTCGACGTGTCAAAGTCAAAGACGCTGTGCCGCGCGCCGCGCCGTCTACCGTCTCTTTTTGTTGATAATCTCGATACGTTCGTATGATGTAGTCGGATAGCTTCGGGGTCCCGAACAGACAGAGGAAGCAGGATACTTTCGGGAACCCGAAAAGGACATAGGTAGCCGGATACTTTCGAGAACCCGAAGCGTATCATACGTTCGGGAGCCTGACAGTTCTCGCCCGAAAATTCCCGACCCGACCCGAGCGTCGGGTTTCCCGAGATTTCGGGTTCTCGCACAATCCTGATATTCTATCTATATAGAAACGAATCTACCCCAAAAACAAAAAATTTACGAAGCCTCGTACAGATGATATTTGTATTTTGCTTCGTTGTTAGTGCCAACAGATGACGCTGCCGAGTATTTGAATTATTTTATGACAACGAATTGATAATTCCTTCGTACATATATTTCGAATAAGAAAAAGGGAAGCAATGTAATTGCGGTTCCATCCAATCAAGATGCATCATATTTGAAGAATGCGCGATATACATCAAACGCTACATTATCAATTTCCATGTACGCATAGTGGGTAGGAGAACAGTTGCGCGTCACGTGACGGCCATCGCGAAATTCCTATTGGTCGTCGAGGAAAATCGAAAGAGATGAAGAGAGACAGAATGTATCGGTAGAAGAATACGTATAAGCGCTAAGAACGGTCGTTTGACAGTAGTGTTTTCCTGAAGCGCTGTTTGATAATTTGTCTCGATACTTGTTCAAATATTATCTTACTGGACGTTCCTTCTACTTACACGGGCAACTGGCACGTCATCGTGCACAACTCGGTAACAAAGAAACCTTTCGAATATCCATCGCTTCGGAAACGAAGCAAGGAAAATGAAGGTACTAATCCCGTTCTGCGCGGTTTTAGCTGGTGAGTATCCCAATTATTCAACATTCAAATTAGTCTTTCTTTGTCTACGGCGTAGTTAGTTCTTTATTGTTAGCTTGTTTCCTTCATTTCCATACATCTCGAACGGTGTTTTGTGCGCCACATTTACTGCAATCTTATCGATCGTACGCAATAATGTTATTGTACCTTGGAACCATAACATTGCTACAGATTATTTCTCTCAAATATGACGTATCATTATACCCTTCACACTTATCTGTAAATACTACATATATAAATAGCAGTTCCTATGTTAAGCAGCTAACAATAATACCACTATTCCTCAGAAAGGATGAGACTTACTTAATCAGATATAAGATGAGTCAGTGCTTAACGATTACCATGGAAAATCCTGTGATCAGCATGAGCATTGCTAAGCAAATCTGCATTTGTGTGTTACTTCTATTGTAATTTTGTATTATATACTAACATGTATATATGTATATGTATATTGTATAATATACATTTTTTTAATTCCAGAAATGATCTATAATCTATTCTATACATTTCTTATCTGAAAACATATTTGCCAAGTAATCTTGTGAATATTTTTAAATGAATCGATTGGCTGCATATACTTGAACTTTTCATATATACAATGATGTACATACTTAAAGTATTAGAAAAACATTGGTAGCCATATACATAGAGTCACTCGCAATAAAGAAAAGATTTCTTCTATATTTTGCAACTATGTTTGCTTGAAATTGTTGAATTACGAATGCAGTTGTGGTTGGAACCATTAGAAACTACTAAAGAACCTAAATACACACAGAAATGTTTGTAAGAATGAAATTGATAGTACCGCCATCGATAACTGTTACATGTATAATGTACATTGTACATATAAAGAGTTTCCAACATAAAATTACATAGTCCTTGATATCCGAGTACTCTAATATGGACAAAAGATTGTGTGTTTCTTGGAAACAGATACACATTTGAACCATATCAATTCTATTGTAATTTAGCAGCTAAGGAGATATATGAAATCCATAGATACATAAACAAAATATCTATCTTTACGATTTTTATTTAAATCTTGTTGAATGAATGTTTAGTGTGTTGGAACAGAAATTATTCTATTGTTTAAGAATTTCTTTATTTAAACATTTTCGTCTCAATTTCTTTCCATTCATTCGAGGATAGATGGTTCTACTCTATAGAAATTTTTAGTAGAAATATCAAAAAATCAAATTTCATAAGGCATTATGTACATATAAGCAATATGTTATCGCTTACAAAATTTTGCAAATATTTTAAAATTTAAAAGATTGCATTAAACATATATTTGGTTATACATTGTATCAATATGGTTATAAGTAGACTGCAGATCTTTATGCAAAATAAAAAATGTCCGCATTGATTGATATATCAGAACACAGAAAAATTGTATTCTTCTTTTAATTATCCTATCAAAGGATCCTGAAACTAATACATTGACATCCTTAATTTTTTTTTTAATTGTATGTGTCCATTTTTGTGATAAACGCATAAAATCAAAATCCGCAGTCTATTTAGTTATACTGATATTTAGTTAAAGATTACTTTGTAGGTAAATTATTCAAATACTGTGATGTATTATGAATCATTGTGTTTTATATTTTTTCAGTGTGTACAGCTAGAATCGTAATCAACGCAGACGTACCTACAAATCATCACGTTCTAGGTAGAGAAGAATGCACATGGGGTCCTTCCTACTGGTGTGAAAATATTAAGTAAGTTCAATCGTGTATTAGATGAGATTAGTTGATTAATACATATATGTGCTAGTGATTATAAAGGTGGTTTAATTGTAAGTCAAAATTCCAAACAAATTGATCTTTCTGCTTATAATGTATGACGTCGATTGATTTTACTAATAATTATACTATATAATGCAGTGAAAAATATTACATTACTATGTATGTATTACTATGTATTATATGTATGTAGATATGCAGACTGCGGATGTGTTTATGCAATTTGCAATATGCAATTTGCAATTTTTCTAGACGAATTTTAAGAGAGAGAAGCTCGAATCAATTAAAACCTTATTTTCCATAGTAGTATGTAGCTGTTTTAGATCTGAAATCATTTGAAATTCTACTAAATTCTGTGATATTTTATATGGTAGCATTTTTTGAAAATTTTCCAGAGCTTCCAAAGATAATTGCATAAAGATCCACAGTCTAATTACATGTACATATATGGTATAAAAGTCTAAACTCTAAAAACCACAACAAAAATAAGACAAGACTTGCTTTTATAAATAAATGGGAGTATATTATTTTCGATATAAAATGTAACGATTATATTAATATATAATTTGAAATTTAAATAAATATTCCTCTATCGGAAGCTATTATTGTATGATTACATATTTTTATATTATTTAGAATTAGAAGTGTGCGTGGACCTGAAAATATCGGTTTGGAACGGGTTTGCGCATTAAATCGTGATATTAAAATGTTTTATTTGATATGAATACAGAACTGCAGCAGGATGTAATGCAACCAGTCATTGCATACAACTAAAATGGAATAATATGAAAGTACCAGAAGATAATGACGATGTCTGTACAGTTTGTAAGGACATGGTTCAACAGGCTCGTGATCAGCTGGAAAGCAATCAAACTCAGAATGATTTGAAAGCTGTGTTCGAAGGAAGCTGCAAACTGATTCACGTTAAACCAATTGTGAAGGAGTGCATAACGCTTGTTGATCAATTTATTCCTGATTTGATCGAAACATTGGCATCACAGATGAATCCATCTGTTGTTTGTTCGGTAGCTGGACTTTGTAATTCCGCTCGTATCGATCGATTATTAGAAGAATACAGCCAACCAGCAAGCAAGGTGAATCGAAAGTTTTGTATAAATGTTTTGTATATTCCATTGAATATTCCATTGAATATTCCATAAAATCGTTAATCTTATTGCTTTGAATATTTAAACAAAGAATATTGTTTATTTTCTATATCTGTTATAATTTAGATCGTCGATGTAAGATCTCATTCTCTGGAAAAAGATGAAATCGAACCTGACGACTGCACAAAATGTCTGACAGTTGCGGCACATATGGAATATAGATTGAACAATTCTCCTCGCGATCGAGTGTTACAAAACGCGCTTAATTTGTGTGCAGAGCTCAGTACTTTCACAGATGCTTGTTCAGCAACTATTTTAACTTATTTCGATACTCTATTTGCTCATTTGCAAGAAAACTTTAATTCTAAGAACATTTGTCATTTATCTGGCCAGTGTACTGCACAATTTCACAAACACGAAAATTCCGATGCAGTAAGTTTGAATAAAACTCGTAACTAGTCTGCGGATTTTATGCATTTATCACAAGAATCAGTTATTGCAATTTGAAATTGATTTGATTTATTAAATTTTCGCCTACTAACAATAAGAATACTACTAGGAAGAAAGAAAGCATACATATACAAACATACCCCTAAAACGGCTAAAACCCTAAAACTGTCCCCTGTAAATGCGGACAATTTAATTTCTTTTTTGCATAAAAATCCGGAGTCTGCTCTTGATGTTATGATGTTAGGAATTTCTAGACAATTTAATCATACATTATTCATTTTAGAATCCAAATGTTGAAATTAGGCCACTCTCAAGCGTTGGTATGGTTGATGTAAGCGATGATCTACCATGCAAATTGTGCGAACAACTTGTGCAACATTTAAGAGATCTTCTAGTAGCTAATACTACAGAATCGGAATTCCACCAAGTATTAGATGGACTGTGTAAACAAACAAAATCGTTTGCAAATGAAGTAAGTATTGTCTTGTCTTTACTCTTTTTGTATTGTATTCCTTTTTATGGACTTGTTTATTAATGGTACATTCGGAATTATAGTGTACCGGCATTGTCGACGAATATTACCCAGTAATTTATGAATATCTCACAAGAGAGCTTAACAGTAAATACGTATGTCAAATGTCTGGAATGTGTCCTGCTGAAGGAAGAACAGCACAGGTAAATTAATTTAAATAAATAATTCTTTTTATGAATACATAGGGTATAGAGTAAAGGTACCAGTTACCGGATATTTAGTGACGACTTGGAAGTTTTTTTTTTTATTAATTTCAAGGCATTCTGTAATTTATTTTGCATTATTTCTGATAAACGATTGATTATCCACCTTTTTTTCTTGTATTGTCAAATTTTTCTGGACGATTTCGTTAAAAAGCAAAAGGAATATTAACAAAGTTTTAATCCGAAGTTTTACTATTTACTATTTACTGGACACAAGAAATTTCTGATAAAAAATTAATTAATTGATTCTTTTTTATGCCGGAACACAATAAAATCATTATTTTATCTGCTCCTCTGATCTGCAGCAGTCGACAAACCTATTAGTCAAAAGAGTAAACTATCAGCAGTATAACGATTTAGACTTGTTCCGAGAGCCAAATTTCTTTACGAGAACCGTTTTTAGAAGTCGGCTAAAACTACATAAGTGCACCAAATCAAACTAGAATTGAATTTGAACTTACACAGTTAGATATAACTATTGAATATTTGACATGACTATTTGAATTTAGATACAACACACTGACTGATTGAAAATTGTAGTAATTAATTTTAAACACGTTACTCGTGGCCGTGGAAGAGCCGCAGTTTGCCGACCATTGATCTGCTGGTGTATCACAGTTTCTTAGCATTTTCTATAATCTGACAATGAAACGAAAAATTGTATTGTCTCGGGGAGATTTTAAACGAAAATTATTCTAATACTTTTGATTTATATGAAGATTTATACAAAGGGGAAACATCAATTTTATTTTTACAAATACTTGATGTTATTTTTATTAATTTCTAAAAAGTTTGTTTTGTGTCCGATAACCGGATGGGGCACGGTAACTGGCACGGGCACCTTTACCCTAAAATCTGAAATATGAAAGAGGGTCCGAGCTACACCTGGGAAAACATTTGTGTAATGCTCTATACGTTTTTAAGAAACAATCACTTCTCACGAAGCGTACTTACATTGTAAAATGTGCATAAAATATGGAAGAATTGCATACAACATGAGATTTATTTTAAATTAAATGTCCTACAGAATAAACCAATCTGGCCTCTGTTACCTCGAAATGTAGAAGAAATAGGGGTTCGTATTTTCCAGAATTCAAATAAAAATATGGAACCTGAAAAATCTGAACCATTAAGCAAATCAGAAATCGAAGGAATGCAATTGGGTATTGAAAGGATGTTCCCGTTTCCTTTGTCAGATGGTCCGGTAGTTAAAGGAACAGCATCGTGCGCCATTTGTGAATACGTAATGCACTACATTCAAAACACCTTAACAAATCCTGTTACAGAGGTAAGAATTAATTAAATATTATAGCCCCCTTACCCTTACCCTTACCCTACCTGTTAAAAATACCTACATAAAAATCGTCTCATGATATTTCATGAATGTTAATTATAAGCTTATATTAATATAAGCAAGTAAGCAAGTAGGTACATCAATACAAACTACAACACAGTCACAGAGAGAAATCAAACGTTTTGCAGTATTTAAAAACAATTTTCATTTGAGAAGCATACGAGTGTTGAACCCTTTTCATGATGTAATTTTACGTTGGAGTAAATAATCGTTATTTATATAATTGCAGGAGAAGGTAAAAGAAGCAGTAAAGAACGTATGTAAACGATTACCAGGCGGCATAAGAAGCGAATGTTCAGAATTTGTAGAGACCTATGGAGATGCTGTTGTTGCTTTACTAGTTCAAGAAATTGATCCAGCCCATGTTAGTATATATTACTTGTTATATAATAATTATTTTAATAAGCGTAGAAATTCTAGAAAAAAATAACTTCCAGATGTGCGGAATTTTACGTTTATGTCCCACTAAAAAATTTATGAAATTATGGTCAAGTATTCCGGCGAAATATACGCTCACAGAAAAAACCGATAGACCTAGTTGCCCGCTGTGTTTACTTGCTATGACACAAATATATAACGTTATTAAAAATAATAGGACCGAGGTTAGTACTATGTTTGTATCTGCAATTTTATCGAGTGGAGTATTACATACTATGATAATATTTTATCTTTATCTTTATCTGAATGCAGGCGAACATAGAAGCGGCGTTAGATAAACTGTGCAATCATTTACCTGAAAGTCTCTCCCAAGAATGTACTGATTTGGTGGAGGGATATAGTAAAGAACTTGTGGAACTCTTACTCGCAGATTTAACACCAATCGAAGTATGCACTTTCATTAAATTGTGCAAAGCTCCTAAGAGTTCCCATCACAGAAACATATTCGTTACGGATAAAAATGGCGAAATCTGTACGTATATCAAGTATACATTTATAACATATGACATGTGCATTACATTAGATTTACAATTACAATTACAATTACATATTTATAACTAGACTGCGAAACTTTATGCATTTACGAAGAAATTAGTTGGGTCAACTATGAAACGTTAACAAAGTCCCTTAATGAAGGGATTAAATCAATTTTAGTTTATTCCTGCTTTCCACAATCAATGCAGAATATTCTTATATTGCATAAAGATCCGCAGTCTATTTATAACAGTTCTAAAATCCCCAATCTAGGAAGAAAAACGTAATGTACAATATGAATACCTAGAGTCAAAAGTAAAAGAAAACTTTTCTGCATTTCAGTAACTAATGAAATACCAGATGCAGTTCAATCCGACAGTGAAGAGTGGGGAGAGCATGAAAAGAGAAGCGCTAAAGTGAAAAAGGGTCTTACATGTACAGTTTGCAAAATTGCCAATGATAGATCGAAAAACAAAATTGGAAATGCTGTGCGCAGCGCGTGCAACCATCTTCCAAAATCTGCTTCCAAGGAATGTAGAGATTTTATCGATAAATCCAGCGGTGCTGTAATCGATACATTTATAAAAGATATTAGTCCTGAGATAGATTGTACCCTCGTGCCTGGTTGTGGATTGGCAGATGAAGATGAATTGGAGGGTATTTAGATGCATAATCTGTATACGTATATTTACACATACATATATCGATGTTTCTACAGTAATCGCGCGATTTTTCTCAAACAGCCTGTGTGCTGCACCGTCAAATATTGCGCAGAGAAATTATTGTTTTATGACTGCGTCGACCGCGCTGAGAAGGACAGAATGAAATAGGATCGCGTGGCCGAAGCGTGTCGCCGTCGCCGGCACAGTTTAAAGGCCCGCGTGTTCTCACAATGTAATGCCAGTTAAAAGTACTTAATTTTTCATTACATATTTTTTTATCGGACTTTGACAAACTTATTTCTGGCATTTTTCTAATTAAAATGACGCCAAACACGATATAATTTAAACTGTATGTAGTGGTTTAATCGACGATGAAAATTTCAAACGCAACGAAGAACAGCATATGGAAAAGGAAGAGACGCGGACAGTCGCCGTCGCCGTTGCCGTTGCCGTCGCCGTCGCCCCGGCGCAGTTCAAAGGCCCGCGTTGTCGCTGTTCTTCGTTGCCTTCGAAACTTTCACCGTCGATTAAACCACTATATACAGTTGAAATCATATCGTGTTTGGTGTCATTTTAATCTTAATCAGAGAAATGTCAGAAATAAGTTAGTCAAAGTCCCATAAAAAAATAATGAAAATTAACAAGTTTGAAAATTCGATTCACTCGAGTCAATGTGTGGTGTTCACACCGATATACCCGAGCCGAGATCAATCATCACCGCCCTGCGGCGCGGCGCAGCGTTGGCCCGTTGGCCGGCAGTGGAGTGAGTAGGCACTCGACTTGAATCACGTAGACGATTCCCGACAAAAATCGCGCGATTACTGTACATATAATCGGGTTCAGTTTAAATTGATTAGAAGAATTACACTACTTTTAACATTATTTTCTATGTATAAGGGAACAATTTGACCTGCTTGTATTTCAGTAAACAGTGAAACACGAGATGCAGTTCAATCAGACAACGAAGAGTGGGCAGAGCATGAAAAGAAGAGTGCTAAATTGAGAAAGGGTCTCACGTGTACAGTATGCCAAATTCCCAATGACAGAGCAAAAAACAAAATTCAAAATACTGTGCGCAGCGCGTGTAACCATCTTCCAAAATCTGCTTTTAAGGAATGTAGGCACTTTGTCGATAAATATGGTGACGCTGTAATCGATGCTTTCATAAAAGATGTTAGTCCTGAGATAGATTGTACCGTCGTACCTGGTTGCGGATTGGCAGATGAAGACGAATTAGAGGGTATTTAGATGCATAATCTGTATATACACATATATCTATATATGTACATATAATCGAGTTCAGTTTACATTTATTATAAGAATTGTACTACTTTTAAAAAATATACATATGTATAATTAAGGAAAGAATTTGTCCTGCTTGTATTTCAGTAGATAGCGAAACACCACATGTAGTTTCAAACAACTCTGACGCACGGAAAGAGTATGAAAAGAGAAGCATCACAGTCAAAAAGAGTGTTACATGCGACGCATGCCAATTGGCTGTAGATTATGTTGAAAAGAAAGTTGGTAGTGAGAAGTCAAAAAATAAAATTGAAAACGCGTTGCGCGAAGCATGCAATCATCTTCCAACTTTTGTGTCTAAGGAGTGTACTCGCTTTGCCAATACACACGGCGATTCTGTCATTAACGCTTTTACAAATAATGTTAGTCCTAAAACAATTTGTACTGTCGTAGATGTATGTAATGTACGTGCAGCGAACTTGGAGTTGGAAGGTAATTGAAAACTATATTTTTTTATATATGTATATTCATGTGTATTTACCAGTCGGTGCCACGGGCTACGGACTCCCGATTCCTTTTCGATTACCTCTGTCTGGTAATACTGATTAGGAGCCGTATGAAATGAGCCCAGAAAGTAGGTGGCACAATCAATTCTGATTGTCGCTGGAACTTGCATAAATATCTGTAAATAATTTCTAACCGTAACAATTTTCGGTAAATTCTGTCAGAAATTAATTGGTTATTATTTATTATTTTTTTTTTTTTTTTTATTTAAGCTTTAGGTCTAACTTGGCCCATAAGCTGGAATTATACAGATACATAGTAACACCTATCCTAACTTAACATATAACTTATCATAACATATAATATTTGGTATTCGCTATTCCACCGACGAGATACTATTAAAGACTGCCAGCCCCTGTGCTATTCAGCGAGCCCGGTAACAGGGCGCAACGGGCGCGGGGATAACGTGATGGTTACAGTGATCTAATATACCACATCGCTAAAAGTTCTAAATAGTGCCACAATAATGCCAAAACATCGTCTGAAATATGGCGGAGAATGTAACATTTAGTAATAATCGATATAGTTTCGTGATAATTCGCATTCTCACCGATGCATCGCGACCCAGTCTACCGTTAGATGGCGCTGTTCCCGGCCTGACTTGCTCTGTCGGTAACATTTGGCTAACAGTGTAAGCGTTTTGCCCCCAGATGGCACTGTGAGTACGTATACGAAGCGCAAATAATTCGTACCGGAATTAACATTGCGTCTTATGGGAAAAGCGGCACGAATCATTTGCTGCTGTAATGAATATCCAATATTTTTCATATTGCATGAATAAATTATCTTTATTGTACAATACATACACAGAGGATTCTCCAGTATACACCCACCAATTGTTTTAGCCCTTGAATAACAATTTCATTGAATATTTAACCATCCACGGTCCACGGTTTAATGCCAGAACAAGGGCACCGTGGTATTTAAATATTTACGCTCGGATGACAATGGATAGGTTAGGAAATTTCAGTTCCGAATGGTTATTGGATTAGAAACACATCATTTTGCTATTGGTCGAAATTATAATGTCAACGAATCAAATTATGGACAGGTGTATAATATATATATAATATATATAGAGCCTTTTGCATGTCGTTCCGTCGCGTCAGTTCAATTGCATCAATGTGTACAATAGTACTTTATTCGCTTTCGATACAACAACATTATATTTAACAAGTGGAAGAAAATTTAAAGCCTCATTTTCAGGCCAGTATTAGAAAAAATACATAATAATCAGCTTCGTTTCCAAGTTACTAATACAGAAATCTAATCTATTCTGCCAATAGCAAGCACGGCCCCTTTGACCGAACGCTCTGCTATTGGTCAGCTATATATAATTAATAACAATTTAAAAATGAACCCAAAGACACATATATGTATAGCTTTTACACTTTTACTCTCGACTGTAGATTTATTGTATATTGTTCTGAAGAATTATCTATATTCTATATATATATCAAACATGCCTTAAATTTTCTCCCATCTGTTCTAAAAAATTCTGTATATGTATTTACTATCAGATACTTTTGTACTAAAACTATTTAGAACTATGTTAGTTCTAAGAATTGTATACAATTTCTAGCAAGTTCATATAAAGTTTTGACATTGTTCCTCTTTCATTTCAGAAAATAATGAAAAACCATTTGAAATTTCTACCAACGTTAACGATTCAGAAGACAACAAAAGTAGAAGTGCTGTAGAATCACAGGGACTTGCATGCGAAGCATGTACAGTAGCAATAAAACAAATTGTTAAAGTCGTTGGTAACGATAAATCTAAAATTAAAATTGAAAATGGAGTGCGCAGTGTATGCAAACATCTACCAAATTCCATTTCAAAAGAATGCAAACAGTTTGTTGATACACATGGTGACTCAGTAATTGATGCTCTCTTGAAGCGAATTAATCCCAAATTAGTTTGTTCCTACGTAAATGCTTGTAGCAAATCAGCTGCACAGAAGGTTGTATTAAAAGGTATTCAGAAACATCACTTACATGCATACATCTTTATTAAAATTTTATAGATATATACCAGTGTACCTGAAACTAACTCATTCAGTGTATTATATATTCTGTAATATATGTAGTAATGATTTCTCAAATTTCAGCTAACGCTGAGACTGCCTATGCCATTTCAGACAACTATGATGAATGGCAAGCGCACAAGAAGAAGAGTGTTGGCGCACAACGCGGCATTCTATGCCACGCGTGCACGTTGGCTCTGCAATACGTGGAGAAGAAAGTGGGTGTGGACAGATCGCGACCCCATATCGAGAACGCGCTGCGCGAAGCTTGCGCACATCTTCCTCATTTCGCACGCGGCGAGTGCACTAAAGTGGTCAACGAACACGGCGACGCTCTGATCAGCGAACTGGAAAACAATGTCGCTCCCAAGCTGGCCTGCACCGTTGCAAGGGCGTGCATCAAGCGCTCGGTGGAAGTGGAGTTCCTAGGTAATTGCAAGCTTTATTTTCAATTACGATGTCGAGTCAGGTTGTGGGGGGCGCAGACTAATCTAGTCTTGTTCTTTTACATTGCAGCAAACGCCGATGCCAACTCTGATGAACTGCAAGCGGACGAGAAGAAGAGTGTTGGCGCACAACGAGGCATTCTATGCCACGCGTGCACGTTGGCTCTGCAATACGTGGAGAAGAAAGTGGGTGTGGACAGATCGCGACCCCATATCGAGAACGCGCTGCGCGAAGCTTGCGCACATCTTCCTCATTTCGCACGCGGCGAGTGCACTAAAGTGGTCAACGAACACGGCGACGCTCTGATCAGCGAACTGGAAAACAATGTCGCTCCCAAGCTGGCTTGCACCGTTGCAAGGGCGTGCATCAAGCGCTCGGTGGAAGTGGAGTTCCTAGGTAATTGCAAGCTTTATTTTCAATTACGATGTCGAGTCAGGTTGTGGGGGGCGCAGACTAATCTAGTCTTGTTCTTTTACATTGCAGCAAACGCCGATGCCAACTCTGATGAACTGCAAGCGGACGAGAAGAAGAGTGTTGGCGCACAACGAGGCATTCTATGCCACGCGTGCACGTTGGCTCTGCAATACGTGGAGAAGAAAGTGGGTGTGGACAGATCGCGACCCCATATCGAGAACGCGCTGCGCGAAGCTTGCGCACATCTTCCTCATTTCGCACGCGGCGAGTGCACTAAAGTGGTCAACGAACACGGCGACGCTCTGATCAGCGAACTGGAAAACAATGTCGCTCCCAAGCTGGCTTGCACCGTTGCAAGGGCGTGCATCAAGCGCTCGGTGGAAGTGGAGTTCCTAGGTAATTGCAAGCTTTATTTTCAATTACGATGTCGAGTCAGGTTGTGGGGGGCGCAGACTAATCTAGTCTTGTTCTTTTACATTGCAGCAAACGCCGATGCCAACTCTGATGAACTGCAAGCGGACGAGAAGAAGAGTGTTGGCGCACAACGAGGCATTCTATGCCACGCGTGCACGTTGGCTCTGCAATACGTGGAGAAGAAAGTGGGTGTGGACAGATCGCGACCCCATATCGAGAACGCGCTGCGCGAAGCTTGCGCACATCTTCCTCATTTCGCACGCGGCGAGTGCACTAAAGTGGTCAACGAACACGGCGACGCTCTGATCAGCGAACTGGAAAACAATGTCGCTCCCAAGCTGGCTTGCACCGTTGCAAGGGCGTGCATCAAGCGCTCGGTGGAAGTGGAGTTCCTAGGTAATTGCAAGCTTTATTTTCAATTACGATGTCGAGTCAGGTTGTGGGGGGCGCAGACTAATCTAGTCTTGTTCTTTTACATTGCAGCAAACGCCGATGCCAACTCTGATGAACTGCAAGCGGACGAGAAGAAGAGTGTTGGCGCA
The DNA here is from genome assembly GCF_051020765.1 of Lasioglossum baleicum. Classification (NCBI taxonomy): domain Eukaryota; kingdom Metazoa; phylum Arthropoda; class Insecta; order Hymenoptera; family Halictidae; genus Lasioglossum; species Lasioglossum baleicum. The sequence goes on along the minus strand of NC_134938.1, from coordinate 25,127 downwards.
CAACGCGGCATTCTATGCCACGCGTGCACGTTGGCTCTGCAATACGTGGAGAAGAAAGTGGGTGTGGACAGATCGCGACCCCATATCGAGAACGCGCTGCGCGAAGCTTGCGCACATCTTCCTCATTTCGCACGCGGCGAGTGCACTAAAGTGGTCAACGAACACGGCGACGCTCTGATCAGCGAACTGGAAAACAATGTCGCTCCCAAGCTGGCCTGCACCGTTGCAAGGGCGTGCATCAAGCGCTCGGTGGAAGTGGAGTTCCTAGGTAATTGCAAGCTTTATTTTCAATTACGATGTCGAGTCAGGTTGTGGGGGGCGCAGACTAATCTAGTCTTGTTCTTTTACATTGCAGCAAACGCCGATGCCAACTCTGATGAACTGCAAGCGGACGAGAAGAAGAGTGTTGGCGCACAACGAGGCATTCTATGCCACGCGTGCACGTTGGCTCTGCAATACGTGGAGAAGAAAGTGGGTGTGGACAGATCGCGACCCCATATCGAGAACGCGCTGCGCGAAGCTTGCGCACATCTTCCTCATTTCGCACGCGGCGAGTGCACTAAAGTGGTCAACGAACACGGCGACGCTCTGATCAGCGAACTGGAAAACAATGTCGCTCCCAAGCTGGCCTGCACCGTTGCAAGGGCGTGCATCAAGCGCTCGGTGGAAGTGGAGTTCCTAGGTAATTGCAAGCTTTATTTTCAATTACGATGTCGAGTCAGGTTGTGGGAGGCGCAGACTAATCTAGTCTTGTTCTTTTACATTGCAGCAAACGCCGATGCCAACTCTGATGAACTGCAAGCGGACGAGAAGAAGAGTGTTGGCGCACAACGAGGCATTCTATGCCACGCGTGCACGTTGGCTCTGCAATACGTGGAGAAGAAAGTGGGTGTGGACAGATCGCGACCCCATATCGAGAACGCGCTGCGCGAAGCTTGCGCACATCTTCCTCATTTCGCACGCGGCGAGTGCACTAAAGTGGTCAACGAACACGGCGACGCTCTGATCAGCGAACTGGAAAACAATGTCGCTCCCAAGCTGGCTTGCACCGTTGCAAGGGCGTGCATCAAGCGCTCGGTGGAAGTGGAGTTCCTAGGTAATTGCAAGCTTTATTTTCAATTACGATGTCGAGTCAGGTTGTGGGGGGCGCAGACTAATCTAGTCTTGTTCTTTTACATTGCAGCAAACGCCGATGCCAACTCTGATGAACTGCAAGCGGACGAGAAGAAGAGTGTTGGCGCACAACGAGGCATTCTATGCCACGCGTGCACGTTGGCTCTGCAATACGTGGAGAAGAAAGTGGGTGTGGACAGATCGCGACCCCATATCGAGAACGCGCTGCGCGAAGCTTGCGCACATCTTCCTCATTTCGCACGCGGCGAGTGCACTAAAGTGGTCAACGAACACGGCGACGCTCTGATCAGCGAACTGGAAAACAATGTCGCTCCCAAGCTGGCCTGCACCGTTGCAAGGGCGTGCATCAAGCGCTCGGTGGAAGTGGAGTTCCTAGGTAATTGCAAGCTTTATTTTCAATTACGATGTCGAGTCAGGTTGTGGGAGGCGCAGACTAATCTAGTCTTGTTCTTTTACATTGCAGCAAACGCCGATGCCAACTCTGATGAACTGCAAGCGGACGAGAAGAAGAGTGTTGGCGCACAACGAGGCATTCTATGCCACGCGTGCACGTTGGCTCTGCAATACGTGGAGAAGAAAGTGGGTGTGGACAGATCGCGACCCCATATCGAGAACGCGCTGCGCGAAGCTTGCGCACATCTTCCTCATTTCGCACGCGGCGAGTGCACTAAAGTGGTCAACGAACACGGCGACGCTCTGATCAGCGAACTGGAAAACAATGTCGCTCCCAAGCTGGCTTGCACCGTTGCAAGGGCGTGCATCAAGCGCTCGGTGGAAGTGGAGTTCCTAGGTAATTGCAAGCTTTATTTTCAATTACGATGTCGAGTCAGGTTGTGGGGGGCGCAGACTAATCTAGTCTTGTTCTTTTACATTGCAGCAAACGCCGATGCCAACTCTGATGAACTGCAAGCGGACGAGAAGAAGAGTGTTGGCGCACAACGAGGCATTCTATGCCACGCGTGCACGTTGGCTCTGCAATACGTGGAGAAGAAAGTGGGTGTGGACAGATCGCGACCCCATATCGAGAACGCGCTGCGCGAAGCTTGCGCACATCTTCCTCATTTCGCACGCGGCGAGTGCACTAAAGTGGTCAACGAACACGGCGACGCTCTGATCAGCGAACTGGAAAACAATGTCGCTCCCAAGCTGGCTTGCACCGTTGCAAGGGCGTGCATCAAGCGCTCGGTGGAAGTGGAGTTCCTAGGTAATTGCAAGCTTTATTTTCTTACGATGTCGAGTCAGGTTGTGGGGGGCGCAGACTAATCTAGTCTTGTTCTTTTACATTGCAGCAAACGCCGATGCCAACTCTGATGAACTGCAAGCGGACGAGAAGAAGAGTGTTGGCGCACAACGAGGCATTCTATGCTACGCGTGCACGTTGGCTCTGCAATACGTGGAGAAGAAAGTGGGTGTGGACAGATCGCGACCCCATATCGAGAACGCGCTGCGCGAAGCTTGCGCACATCTTCCTCATTTCGCACGCGGCGAGTGCACTAAAGTGGTCAACGAACACGGCGACGCTCTGATCAGCGAACTGGAAAACAATGTCGCTCCCAAGCTGGCCTGCACCGTTGCAAGGGCGTGCATCAAGCGCTCGGTGGAAGTGGAGTTCCTAGGTAATTGCAAGCTTTATTTTCAATTACGATGTCGAGTCAGGTTGTGGGGGGCGCAGACTAATCTAGTCTTGTTCTTTTACATTGCAGCAAACGCCGATGCCAACTCTGATGAACTGCAAGCGGACGAGAAGAAGAGTGTTGGCGCACAACGAGGCATTCTATGCCACGCGTGCACGTTGGCTCTGCAATACGTGGAGAAGAAAGTGGGTGTGGACAGATCGCGACCCCATATCGAGAACGCGCTGCGCGAAGCTTGCGCACATCTTCCTCATTTCGCACGCGGCGAGTGCACTAAAGTGGTCAACGAACACGGCGACGCTCTGATCAGCGAACTGGAAAACAATGTCGCTCCCAAGCTGGCTTGCACCGTTGCAAGGGCGTGCATCAAGCGCTCGGTGGAAGTGGAGTTCCTAGGTAATTGCAAGCTTTATTTTCAATTACGATGTCGAGTCAGGTTGTGGGGGGCGCAGACTAATCTAGTCTTGTTCTTTTACATTGCAGCAAACGCCGATGCCAACTCTGATGAACTGCAAGCGGACGAGAAGAAGAGTGTTGGCGCACAACGAGGCATTCTATGCCACGCGTGCACGTTGGCTCTGCAATACGTGGAGAAGAAAGTGGGTGTGGACAGATCGCGACCCCATATCGAGAACGCGCTGCGCGAAGCTTGCGCACATCTTCCTCATTTCGCACGCGGCGAGTGCACTAAAGTGGTCAACGAACACGGCGACGCTCTGATCAGCGAACTGGAAAACAATGTCGCTCCCAAGCTGGCTTGCACCGTTGCAAGGGCGTGCATCAAGCGCTCGGTGGAAGTGGAGTTCCTAGGTAATTGCAAGCTTTATTTTCAATTACGATGTCGAGTCAGGTTGTGGGGGGCGCAGACTAATCTAGTCTTGTTCTTTTACATTGCAGCAAACGCCGATGCCAACTCTGATGAACTGCAAGCGGACGAGAAGAAGAGTGTTGGCGCACAACGCGGCATTCTATGCCACGCGTGCACGTTGGCTCTGCAATACGTGGAGAAGAAAGTGGGTGTGGACAGATCGCGACCCCATATCGAGAACGCGCTGCGCGAAGCTTGCGCACATCTTCCTCATTTCGCACGCGGCGAGTGCACTAAAGTGGTCAACGAACACGGCGACGCTCTGATCAGCGAACTGGAAAACAATGTCGCTCCCAAGCTGGCCTGCACCGTTGCAAGGGCGTGCATCAAGCGCTCGGTGGAAGTGGAGTTCCTAGGTAATTGCAAGCTTTATTTTCAATTACGATGTCGAGTCAGGTTGTGGGGGGCGCAGACTAATCTAGTCTTGTTCTTTTACATTGCAGCAAACGCCGATGCCAACTCTGATGAACTGCAAGCGGACGAGAAGAAGAGTGTTGGCGCACAACGCGGCATTCTATGCCACGCGTGCACGTTGGCTCTGCAATACGTGGAGAAGAAAGTGGGTGTGGACAGATCGCGACCCCATATCGAGAACGCGCTGCGCGAAGCTTGCGCACATCTTCCTCATTTCGCACGCGGCGAGTGCACTAAAGTGGTCAACGAACACGGCGACGCTCTGATCAGCGAACTGGAAAACAATGTCGCTCCCAAGCTGGCCTGCACCGTTGCAAGGGCGTGCATCAAGCGCTCGGTGGAAGTGGAGTTCCTAGGTAATTGCAAGCTTTATTTTCAATTACGATGTCGAGTCAGGTTGTGGGGGGCGCAGACTAATCTAGTCTTGTTCTTTTACATTGCAGCAAACGCCGATGCCAACTCTGATGAACTGCAAGCGGACGAGAAGAAGAGTGTTGGCGCACAACGAGGCATTCTATGCCACGCGTGCACGTTGGCTCTGCAATACGTGGAGAAGAAAGTGGGTGTGGACAGATCGCGACCCCATATCGAGAACGCGCTGCGCGAAGCTTGCGCACATCTTCCTCATTTCGCACGCGGCGAGTGCACTAAAGTGGTCAACGAACACGGCGACGCTCTGATCAGCGAACTGGAAAACAATGTCGCTCCCAAGCTGGCTTGCACCGTTGCAAGGGCGTGCATCAAGCGCTCGGTGGAAGTGGAGTTCCTAGGTAATTGCAAGCTTTATTTTCAATTACGATGTCGAGTCAGGTTGTGGGGGGCGCAGACTAATCTAGTCTTGTTCTTTTACATTGCAGCAAACGCCGATGCCAACTCTGATGAACTGCAAGCGGACGAGAAGAAGAGTGTTGGCGCACAACGCGGCATTCTATGCCACGCGTGCACGTTGGCTCTGCAATACGTGGAGAAGAAAGTGGGTGTGGACAGATCGCGACCCCATATCGAGAACGCGCTGCGCGAAGCTTGCGCACATCTTCCTCATTTCGCACGCGGCGAGTGCACTAAAGTGGTCAACGAACACGGCGACGCTCTGATCAGCGAACTGGAAAACAATGTCGCTCCCAAGCTGGCCTGCACCGTTGCAAGGGCGTGCATCAAGCGCTCGGTGGAAGTGGAGTTCCTAGGTAATTGCAAGCTTTATTTTCAATTACGATGTCGAGTCAGGTTGTGGGAGGCGCAGACTAATCTAGTCTTGTTCTTTTACATTGCAGCAAACGCCGATGCCAACTCTGATGAACTGCAAGCGGACGAGAAGAAGAGTGTTGGCGCACAACGCGGCATTCTATGCCACGCGTGCACGTTGGCTCTGCAATACGTGGAGAAGAAAGTGGGTGTGGACAGATCGCGACCCCATATCGAGAACGCGCTGCGCGAAGCTTGCGCACATCTTCCTCATTTCGCACGCGGCGAGTGCACTAAAGTGGTCAACGAACACGGCGACGCTCTGATCAGCGAACTGGAAAACAATGTCGCTCCCAAGCTGGCTTGCACCGTTGCAAGGGCGTGCATCAAGCGCTCGGTGGAAGTGGAGTTCCTAGGTAATTGCAAGCTTTATTTTCAATTACGATGTCGAGTCAGGTTGTGGGAGGCGCAGACTAATCTAGTCTTGTTCTTTTACATTGCAGCAAACGCCGATGCCAACTCTGATGAACTGCAAGCGGACGAGAAGAAGAGTGTTGGCGCACAACGAGGCATTCTATGCCACGCGTGCACGTTGGCTCTGCAATACGTGGAGAAGAAAGTGGGTGTGGACAGATCGCGACCCCATATCGAGAACGCGCTGCGCGAAGCTTGCGCACATCTTCCTCATTTCGCACGCGGCGAGTGCACTAAAGTGGTCAACGAACACGGCGACGCTCTGATCAGCGAACTGGAAAACAATGTCGCTCCCAAGCTGGCTTGCACCGTTGCAAGGGCGTGCATCAAGCGCTCGGTGGAAGTGGAGTTCCTAGGTAATTGCAAGCTTTATTTTCAATTACGATGTCGAGTCAGGTTGTGGGGGGCGCAGACTAATCTAGTCTTGTTCTTTTACATTGCAGCAAACGCCGATGCCAACTCTGATGAACTGCAAGCGGACGAGAAGAAGAGTGTTGGCGCACAACGCGGCATTCTATGCCACGCGTGCACGTTGGCTCTGCAATACGTGGAGAAGAAAGTGGGTGTGGACAGATCGCGACCCCATATCGAGAACGCGCTGCGCGAAGCTTGCGCACATCTTCCTCATTTCGCACGCGGCGAGTGCACTAAAGTGGTCAACGAACACGGCGACGCTCTGATCAGCGAACTGGAAAACAATGTCGCTCCCAAGCTGGCCTGCACCGTTGCAAGGGCGTGCATCAAGCGCTCGGTGGAAGTGGAGTTCCTAGGTAATTGCAAGCTTTATTTTCAATTACGATGTCGAGTCAGGTTGTGGGGGGCGCAGACTAATCTAGTCTTGTTCTTTTACATTGCAGCAAACGCCGATGCCAACTCTGATGAACTGCAAGCGGACGAGAAGAAGAGTGTTGGCGCACAACGAGGCATTCTATGCCACGCGTGCACGTTGGCTCTGCAATACGTGGAGAAGAAAGTGGGTGTGGACAGATCGCGACCCCATATCGAGAACGCGCTGCGCGAAGCTTGCGCACATCTTCCTCATTTCGCACGCGGCGAGTGCACTAAAGTGGTCAACGAACACGGCGACGCTCTGATCAGCGAACTGGAAAACAATGTCGCTCCCAAGCTGGCTTGCACCGTTGCAAGGGCGTGCATCAAGCGCTCGGTGGAAGTGGAGTTCCTAGGTAATTGCAAGCTTTATTTTCAATTACGATGTCGAGTCAGGTTGTGGGGGGCGCAGACTAATCTAGTCTTGTTCTTTTACATTGCAGCAAACGCCGATGCCAACTCTGATGAACTGCAAGCGGACGAGAAGAAGAGTGTTGGCGCACAACGCGGCATTCTATGCCACGCGTGCACGTTGGCTCTGCAATACGTGGAGAAGAAAGTGGGTGTGGACAGATCGCGACCCCATATCGAGAACGCGCTGCGCGAAGCTTGCGCACATCTTCCTCATTTCGCACGCGGCGAGTGCACTAAAGTGGTCAACGAACACGGCGACGCTCTGATCAGCGAACTGGAAAACAATGTCGCTCCCAAGCTGGCCTGCACCGTTGCAAGGGCGTGCATCAAGCGCTCGGTGGAAGTGGAGTTCCTAGGTAATTGCAAGCTTTATTTTCAATTACGATGTCGAGTCAGGTTGTGGGAGGCGCAGACTAATCTAGTCTTGTTCTTTTACATTGCAGCAAACGCCGATGCCGACTCTGATGAACTGCAAGCGGACGAGAAGAAGAGTGTTGGCGCACAACGAGGCATTCTATGCCACGCGTGCACGTTGGCTCTGCAATACGTGGAGAAGAAAGTGGGTGTGGACAGATCGCGACCCCATATCGAGAACGCGCTGCGCGAAGCTTGCGCACATCTTCCTCATTTCGCACGCGGCGAGTGCACTAAAGTGGTCAACGAACACGGCGACGCTCTGATCAGCGAACTGGAAAACAATGTCGCTCCCAAGCTGGCTTGCACCGTTGCAAGGGCGTGCATCAAGCGCTCGGTGGAAGTGGAGTTCCTAGGTAATTGCAAGCTTTATTTTCAATTACGATGTCGAGTCAGGTTGTGGGAGGCGCAGACTAATCTAGTCTTGTTCTTTTACATTGCAGCAAACGCCGATGCCAACTCTGATGAACTGCAAGCGGACGAGAAGAAGAGTGTTGGCGCACAACGAGGCATTCTATGCCACGCGTGCACGTTGGCTCTGCAATACGTGGAGAAGAAAGTGGGTGTGGACAGATCGCGACCCCATATCGAGAACGCGCTGCGCGAAGCTTGCGCACATCTTCCTCATTTCGCACGCGGCGAGTGCACTAAAGTGGTCAACGAACACGGCGACGCTCTGATCAGCGAACTGGAAAACAATGTCGCTCCCAAGGTGGCTTGCACCGTTGCAAGGGCGTGCATCAAGCGCTCGGTGGAAGTGGAGTTCCTAGGTAATTGCAAGCTTTATTTTCAATTACGATGTCGAGTCAGGTTGTGGGGGGCGCAGACTAATCTAGTCTTGTTCTTTTACATTGCAGCAAACGCCGATGCCAACTCTGATGAACTGCAAGCGGACGAGAAGAAGAGTGTTGGCGCACAACGCGGCATTCTATGCCACGCGTGCACGTTGGCTCTGCAATACGTGGAGAAGAAAGTGGGTGTGGACAGATCGCGACCCCATATCGAGAACGCGCTGCGCGAAGCTTGCGCACATCTTCCTCATTTCGCACGCGGCGAGTGCACTAAAGTGGTCAACGAACACGGCGACGCTCTGATCAGCGAACTCGAAAACAATGTCGCTCCCAAGCTGGCTTGCACCGTTGCAAGGGCGTGCATCAAGCGCTCGGTGGAAGTGGAGTTCCTAGGTAATTGCAAGCTTTATTTTCAATTACGATGTCGAGTCAGGTTGTGGGGGGCGCAGACTAATCTAGTCTTGTTCTTTTACATTGCAGCAAACGCCGATGCCAACTCTGATGAACTGCAAGCGGACGAGAAGAAGAGTGTTGGCGCACAACGCGGCATTCTATGCCACGCGTGCACGTTGGCTCTGCAATACGTGGAGAAGAAAGTGGGTGTGGACAGATCGCGACCCCATATCGAGAACGCGCTGCGCGAAGCTTGCGCACATCTTCCTCATTTCGCACGCGGCGAGTGCACTAAAGTGGTCAACGAACACGGCGACGCTCTGATCAGCGAACTGGAAAACAATGTCGCTCCCAAGCTGGCCTGCACCGTTGCAAGGGCGTGCATCAAGCGCTCGGTGGAAGTGGAGTTCCTAGGTAATTGCAAGCTTTATTTTCAATTACGATGTCGAGTCAGGTTGTGGGAGGCGCAGACTAATCTAGTCTTGTTCTTTTACATTGCAGCAAACGCCGATGCCAACTCTGATGAACTGCAAGCGGACGAGAAGAAGAGTGTTGGCGCACAACGAGGCATTCTATGCCACGCGTGCACGTTGGCTCTGCAATACGTGGAGAAGAAAGTGGGTGTGGACAGATCGCGACCCCATATCGAGAACGCGCTGCGCGAAGCTTGCGCACATCTTCCTCATTTCGCACGCGGCGAGTGCACTAAAGTGGTCAACGAACACGGCGACGCTCTGATCAGCGAACTGGAAAACAATGTCGCTCCCAAGCTGGCTTGCACCGTTGCAAGGGCGTGCATCAAGCGCTCGGTGGAAGTGGAGTTCCTAGGTAATTGCAAGCTTTATTTTCAATTACGATGTCGAGTCAGGTTGTGGGGGGCGCAGACTAATCTAGTCTTGTTCTTTTACATTGCAGCAAACGCCGATGCCAACTCTGATGAACTGCAAGCGGACGAGAAGAAGAGTGTTGGCGCACAACGCGGCATTCTATGCCACGCGTGCACGTTGGCTCTGCAATACGTGGAGAAGAAAGTGGGTGTGGACAGATCGCGACCCCATATCGAGAACGCGCTGCGCGAAGCTTGCGCACATCTTCCTCATTTCGCACGCGGCGAGTGCACTAAAGTGGTCAACGAACACGGCGACGCTCTGATCAGCGAACTGGAAAACAATGTCGCTCCCAAGCTGGCTTGCTCCGTTGCAAGGGCATGTGTCCTGCGCGCAGTAAACTAGTTTCTGACGTATGCAGTCTCTCTCAAGTGTATAAGTTTTAACGATCAGAAACCCAAAGATGTGTTTCGTAATAGAAAGGGAAATTGAATTATCTACACGTTATGTGTGTGGTATGTTTCAATAGTAGTTTGAAAGTTGTTATGTTTCTTTTTAATGTTATATTTGTTATGTTCGAATTTACTGCGGCATATGTACGCAGTTTCCGTTCATGATACAATAATGTAATATCGCTGTTATAATAAAAGATTTATTCATGGTATTGATCCAGCGGTTTACTGTCATCCCGTATCTGTTATTATAAATGTTTTCTTAATTGATATCGAGCAGCCTCGACACGTTCTCCTCAGGAAACTTCTGTCGTCCGGAAACCAGAGCTGCTTCGGTATACGTCCTGTAGAATTAGAGGCTCTCTTCGACATGCAACAAGTCTCATGAGATGAGACTTCAACCTGATCTTCAACCTGACATGAGAGTATGCATCGTTTTACTCAAATTTTTTTTTGAGCTCTTCCTGACACGGGAGTATGGATTATGGATGCCTGATTTGGGGAGCTTCGGGGAGAAACAAAATCTTGATCGAACGGGCACAAAGGATTGGACTAGGCAGAGTAAAAACACGTGCGAGAGGATGCATCCTGCAGGCTAGTCGAGTAAAAACACGTGCGAGAGGATGCACATGGTTTTTTTTATTTTTTATCGTATTCATTACTCAGAAAAATGATTATATTTTATAGGCAAAAAATACTTATCTAAATTATCTTTTTCACACAGAATTATTCGGGAGCTGTGAAATCAATTCTATACATTCGTGTAATTTTTCAGTCCTTCGCTCTTCGTTGTCAATATTTTAATTCACAATCACATTAATATTAAAAATGGAACAATCTACTCATTTTTCCGTGGCACGTGTTATATCTACATATAATTAATGTACTCTTCCTGCACAAATTTACTATCGAAACCATATATCGAGTAAAAACATTATAACCTAAAATTTATTGCACACTCCAAAACCATTCATTTCTACACTTCAAAAATTAATTCGTCTAGGTGTATTTGGCAGATCCTTCACAAGAATTCATAAACCTAGATATGCACTTCCATCATTTCCATCTGCCATCGGCCGCATTTCCATCTTCGTTCAAAATTACTGTAAGCAATTCTATTTGTGCACGATTCGCGTGTGTGCAATTTTACATTTTATGTGTGCCCAATAAAGATGAAACCAATTCTATTTGTGCGCAATCGAGATGTGTCCGATTCTTCTTGTGCGAAATCGAGATGTGTCCGATTGTACTTGTGCCCAATCATGCTGTGTCCAAAAGATATGTGCGCAATGTGCATGTGGGCAATCGTATTGTGCGCAACTGAGCGCCTCCCCGAGAGGATGCATCCCGCAGTCTAGTCGAGTAAAAACGCGTGCGAGAGGATGCATCCCGCAGGCTAGTCGAGTAAAAATACGTGCGACAGGTTGCATCCCGCAGGCTAGTCGAGTAAAAACAAGTGCGAGAGGATGCATCCCGCAGGCTAGTCGAGTAGAAACACGTGCGAGAGGATACATCCCGCAGGCTAGTCGAGTAGAAACACGTGCGAGAGGATGCATCCCGCAGGCTAGTCGAGTAAAAACACGTGCGAGAGGATGCATCCCGCAGGCTAGTCGAGTAAAAACACGTGCGAGAGGATGGCTCTCGCAGGCTAGTCGAGTAGAAACACGTGCGAGAGGATGCATCCCGCAGGCTAGTCGAGTAAAAACACGTGCGAGAGGATTCATCCCGCAGGATAGTCGAGTTGAAAAACGTGCGAGAAGATGCATCACGCAGGCTAGTCGAGTAAAAACACGTGCGAGAGGATGCATCCCGCAGGCTAGTCGAGTAAAAACACGTGCGCGAGGATGCATCCCGCAGGCTAGTCGAGTAAAAACACGTGCGAGAGGATGCATCCCGCAGGCTAGTCGAGTAAAAACACGTGCGAGAGGATGCATCCCGCAGGCTAGTCGAGTAAAAACACGTGCGAGAGGATGCATCCCGCAGGCTAGTCGAGTAAAAACACGTGCGAGAGGATGCATCCCGCATGCTAGTCGAGTAAAAACACGTGCGAGAAAATGCATCCCGCAGGCTAGTCGAGCAGAAACTCGTGCGAGAGGATGCATCCCGCAGGCTAGTCGAGTAAAAACACGTGCGAGAGGATGCATCCCGCAGGCAAGTCGAGTAAAAACACGTGCGCGAGGATGCATCCCGCAGGCTAGTCGAGTAAAAACACGTGCGAGAGGATGCATCCCGCAGGCTAGTCGAGTAGAAACACGTGCGAGAGGATACATCCCGCAGGCTAGTCGAGTAAAAACACGTGCGAGAGGATGCATCCCGCAGGCTAGTCGAGTAGAAACACGTGCGAGAGGATGCATCCCGCAGGCTAGTCGAGTAAAAACACGTGCGAGAGGATGCATCCCGCAGGCTAGTCGAGTAAAAACACGTGCGCCAGGTTGCATCCCGCAGGCTAGTCGAGTAAAAACACGTGCGAGAGGATGCATCCCGTAGGCTAGTCGAGTAAAAACACGTGCGAGAGGATGCATCCCGCAGGCTAGTCGAGTAAAAACACGTGCGAGAGGATGCATCGCGCAGGCTAGTCGAGTAAAAACACGTGCGAGAGGATGCATCCCGCAGGCTAGTCGAGTAAAAACACGTGCGACAGGTTGCATCCCGCAGGCTAGTCGAGTAAAAACACGTGCGAGAGGATGCATCCCGCAGGCTAGTCGAGTAAAAACACGTGCGAGAGGATGCATCCCGCAGGCTAGTCGAGTAGAAACACGTGCGAGAGGATGCACCCCGCAGGCTAGTCGAGTAAAAACACGTGCGAGAGGATCCATCCCGAAGGCTAGTCGAGTAAAAACACGTGCGAGAGGATGCATCCCGCAGGCTAGTCGAGTAGAAACACGTGCGAGAGGATGCATCCCGCAGGCTAGTCGAGTAAAAACACGTGCGAGAGGATGCATCCCGCAGGCTAGTCGAGTAAAAACACGTGCGAGAGGATGCATCCCGTAGGCTAGTCGAGTAAAAACACGTGCGAGAGGATGCTTACCGCAGGCTAGTCGAGTAAAAACACGTGCGAGAGGATGCATCCCGCAGGCTAGTCGAGTAAAAACACGTGCGAGAGGATGCATCGCGCAGGCTAGTCGAGTAAAAACACGTGCGAGAGGATGCATCCCGCAGGCTAGTCGAGTAAAAACACGTGCGACAGGTTGCATCCCGCAGGCTAGTCGAGTAAAAACACGTGCGAGAGGATGCATCCCGCAGGCTAGTCGAGTAAAAACACGTGCGAGAGGATGCATCCCGCAGGCTAGTCGAGTAGAAACACGTGCGAGAGGATGCACCCCGCAGGCTAGTCGAGTAAAAACACGTGCGAGAGGATCCATCCCGAAGGCTAGTCGAGTAAAAACACGTGCGAGAGGATGCATCCCGCAGGCTAGTCGAGTAGAAACACGTGCGAGAGGATGCATCCCGCAGGCTAGTCGAGTAAAAACACGTGCGAGAGGATGCATCCCGCAGGCTAGTCGAGTAAAAACACGTGCGAGAGGATGCATCCCGTAGGCTAGTCGAGTAAAAACACGTGCGAGAGGATGCTTACCGCAGGCTAGTCGAGTAAAAACACGTGCGAGAGGATGCATCCCGCAGGCTAGTCGAGTAAAAACACGTGCTAGGGGATGCTTCCCGCAGGCTAGTCGAGTAAAAACACGTGCGAGAGGATGCTCCCCGCAGGCTAGTCGAGTAAAAACACGTGCGAGAGGATGCATCCCGCAGGCTAGTCGAGTAAAAACACGTGCGAGAGGATGCATCCCGCAGGCTAGTCGAGTAAAAACGCGTGCGAGAGGATGCATCACGCAGGCTAGTCGAGTAAAAACACGTGCGAGAGGATGCTTCCCGCAGGCTAGTCGAGCAAAAACACGTGCGAGAGGATGGCTCTCGCAGGCTAGTCGAGTAGAAACACGTGCGAGAGGATGCATCCCGTAGGCTAGTCGAGTAAAAACACGTGCGAGAGGATGCTTACCGCAGGCTAGTCGAGTAAAAACACGTGCGAGAGGATGCATCCCGCAGGCTAGTCGAGTAAAATCGCGCGCGAGAGGATGCTTCCCGGAGGCTAGTCGAGTAAAAACACGTGCGAGAGGATGCATCCCGCAGGCTAGTCGAGTAGAAACACGTGCGAGAGGATGCATCCCGCAGGCTAGTCGAGTTGAGACACGTGCGAGAGGATGCATCCCGCAGGCTAGTCGAGTAAAAACACGTGCGAGAGGATGCATCCCGCAGGCTAGTCGAGTAGAAACACGTGCGAGAGGATGCATCCCGAAGGCTAGTCGAGTAAAAACACGTGCGAGAGGATGCATCCCGCAGGCTAGTCGAGTAGAAACACGTGCGAGAGGATGCATCCCGCAGGCTAGTCGAGTAAAAACACGTGCGAGAGGATGCATCCCGCAGGCTAGTCGAGTAAAAACACGTGCGAGAGGATGCATCCCGTAGGCTAGTCGAGTAAAAACACGTGCGAGAGGATGCTTACCGCAGGCTAGTCGAGTAAAAACACGTGCGAGAGGATGCATCCCGCAGGCTAGTCGAGTAAAAACACGTGCGAGAGGATGCATCCCGCAGGCTAGTCGAGTAAAAACACGAGCGAGAGGATGCATCCCGCAGGCTAGTCGAGTTAAAACACGAGCGAGAGGATGCATCCCGCAGGCTAGTCGAGGAGAAACACGTGCGAGAGGATGCATATCGCAGGCTAGTCGAGTAGAAACACGTGCGAGAGAATGCATCCCGCAGGCTAGTCGAGTAAAAACACGTGCGGGAGGATGCTTCCCGCAGGCTAGTCGAGTAAAAACAAGTGCGAGAGGATGCTTCCCGCAGGCTAGTCGAGTAAAAACACGTGCTAGGGGATGCATCCCGCAGGCTAGTCGAGTAAAAACACGTGCGAGAGGATGCTCCCCGCAGGCTAGTCGAGTAAAAACACGTGCGAGAGGATGCTTCCCGCAGGCTAGTCGAGTAAAAACACGAGCGAGAGGATGCTTCCCGCAGGCTAGTCGAGTAAAAACACGTGCGAGAGGATGCATCCCGCAGGCTAGTCGAGTAAAAACACGAGCGAGAGGATGCTTACCGCAGGCTAGTCGAGTAAAAACACGTGCGAGAGGATGCATCCCGCAGGCTAGTCGAGTAAAAACACGTGCGAGAGGATGCATCCCGCAGGCTAGTCGAGTAGAAACACGTGCGAGAGGATGCTTACCGCAGGCTAGTCGAGTAAAAACACGTGCGAGAGGATGCATCCCGCAGGCTAGTCGAGTAAAAACACGTGCTAGGGGATGCTCCCCGCAGGCTAGTCGAGTAAAAACACGTGCGAGAGGATGCATCCCGCAGGCTAGTCGAGTAAAAACGCGTGCGAGAGGATGCATCACGCAGGCTAGTCGAGTAAAAACACGTGCGAGAGGATGCTTCCCGCAGGCTAGTCGAGTAAAAACACGTGCGAGAGGATGCATCCCGCAGGCTAGTCGAGTAAAAACACGTGCGAGAGGATGCATCCCGTAGGCTAGTCGAGTAAAAACACGTGCGAGAGGATGCTTACCGCAGGCTAGTCGAGTAAAAACACGTGCGAGAGGATGCATCCCGCAGGCTAGTCGAGTAAAAACACGTGCGAGAGGATGCATGCCGCAGGCTAGTCGAGTAAAAACACGTGCGAGAGGATGCATCACGTAGGCTAGTCGAGTAAAAACACGTGCGAGAGGATGCATGCCGCAGGCTAGTCGAGTAAAAACACGTGCGAGAGGATGCATCACGTAGGCTAGTCGAGTAAAAACACGTGCTAGGGGATGCATCCCGCAGGCTAGTCGAGTAAAAACACGTGCGAGAGGATGCTCCCCGCAGGCTAGTCGAGTAAAAACACGTGCGAGAGGATGCTTCCCGCAGGCTAGTCGAGTAAAAACACGAGCGAGAGGATGCTTCCCGCAGGCTAGTCGAGTAAAAACACGTGCGAGAGGATGCATCCCGCAGGCTAGTCGAGTAAAAACACGAGCGAGAGGATGCTTACCGCAGGCTAGTCGAGTAAAAACACGTGCGAGAGGATGCATCCCGCAGGCTAGTCGAGTAAAAACACGTGCGAGAGGATGCATCCCGCAGGCTAGTCGAGTAAAAACACGTGCGAGAGGATGCTTCCCGCAGGCTAGTCGAGTAAAAACACGTGCTAGGGGATGCATCCCGCAGGCTAGTCGAGTAAAAACACGTGCGAGAGGATGCATCCCGCAGGCTAGTCGAGTAAAAACACGTGCGAGAGGATGCATCCCGCAGGCTAGTCGAGTAGAAGCACGTGCGAGAGGATGCATCCCGCAGGCTAGTCGAGTAAAAACACGTGCGAGAGGATGCATGCCGCAGGCTAGTCGAGTAAAAACACGTGCGAGAGGATGCATCACGTAGGCTAGTCGAGTAAAAACACGTACGAGAGGATGCATCCCGCAGGCTAGTCGAGTAAAAACACGTGCGAGAGGATGCATCCCGCAGGCTAGTCGAGTAAAAACACGTGCGAGAGGATGCATGCCGCAGGCTAGTCGAGTAAAAACACGTGCGAGAGGATGCATCCCGCAGGCTAGTCGAGTAAAAACACGTGCGATACCAAAAAACCTGCGCATGCGCATCCCAAAAAACCTGCGCATGCGCATTTCAAGAAACCTGTGCATGCGCATCCCACAAAACCAGCGTATGCGCATCCCACAAAACCTGCGCATGCGCATTCCAAAAGACCTGCGCATGCGCTTCCCAAAAAACCTGCGCATGCGCATTCCAAAAAACCTGCGCATGCGTATCCCAAAAAACCTGCGCATGCGCATTCTAAAAGAACCTGCGCATGCACATCCCAAAAAACCTGCGCATGCGCATCCCAAAAAACCTTCGCATGCGCATCCCAAAAAACCTACGCATGCGCATTTAAAAAAACGTGCGCATGCGCATCCCAAAAAACCTGCGCATGCGCATCCCACAAAACCTGCGCATGCGCATTCCAAAAAACCTGCGCATGCGCATACTAAAAGAACCTGCGCATGCACATCCCAAAAAACCTGCGCATGCGCATCCTAAAAAAACCTGCGCATGCGCATCCAAAAAAACCTGCGCATGCGCATCCCAAAAAACCCTGCGCATGCGCATGACAAAAAACCTGCGCATGCGCATTCCAAAAAACCTGCGCATGCGCATGCCAAAAAACCTGCGCATGCGCATGCCAAAAAACTTGCGTATGCGCATCCCAAAAAACCTGCGCATGTGCATCCTAAAAAAACCTGCGCATGCGCATCCCAAAAAACCTGCGCATGCGCATCCCAAAAAACCCTGCGCATGCGCATGACAAAAAACCTGCGCATGCGCATGCCAAAAAACCTGCGCATGCGCATCCCAAAAAACCTGCGCATGCGCATCCCAAAAAACCCTGCGCATGCGCATGACAAAAAACCTGCGCATGCGCATGCCAAAAAACCCTGCGCATGCGCATGACAGAAAACCTGCGCATGCGCATGCCAAAAAACCTGCGCATGCGCATGCCAAAAAACCTGCGCATGCGCATGCCAAAAAACCTGCGCATGCGCATCCCAAAAAACCTGCGCATGCGCATTCCAAAAAATCTGTGTATGCGCATTCCAAAAAACCTGCGCATGTCAAAAAACCTGTGCAGGGGTTAGAGTTAGGGGTTAGTGTGAGTGTTAGTGTGTTGTGAGAGTGTTTTTGAGAGGTTAGTTTAGCGTTAGTGTGTTGTGAGAGTGTTTTTGAGAGGTTAGTTTAGCGTTAGTGTGTTGTGAGAGTGTTTTTGAGAGGTTAGTTTAGCGTTAGTGTGTTGTGAGAGTGTTTTTGAGAGGTTAGTTTAGCGTTAGTGTGTTGTGAGAGTGTTTTTGAGAGGTTAGTTTAGCGTTAGTGTGTTGTGAGAGTGTTTTTGAGAGGTTAGTTTAGCGTTAGTGTGTTGTGAGAGTGTTTTTGAGAGGTTAGTTTAGCGTTAGTGTGTTGTGAGAGTGTTTTTGAGAGGTTAGTTTAGCGTTAGTGTGTTGTGAGAGTGTTTTTGAGAGGTTAGTTTAGGTTAGGTTAGGTTAGGTTAGGTTAGGTTAGGTTAGGTTAGGTTAGGTTAGGTTAGGTTAGGTTAGGTTAGGTTAGGTTAGGTTAGGTTAGGTTAGGTTAGGTTAGGTTAGGTTAGGTTAGGTTAGGTTAGGTTAGGTTAGGTTAGGTTAGGTTAGGTTAGGTTAGGTTAGGTTAGGTTAGGTTAGGTTAGGTTAGGTTAGGTTAGGTTAGGTTAGGTTAGGTTAGGTTAGGTTAGGTTAGGTTAGGTTAGGTTAGGTTAGGTTAGGTTAGGTTAGGTTAGGTTAGGTTAGGTTAGGTTAGGTTAGGTTAGGTTAGGTTAGGTTAGGTTAGGTTAGGTTAGGTTAGGTTAGGTTAGGTTAGGTTAGGTTAGGTTAGGTTAGGTTAGGTTAGGTTAGGTTAGGTTAGGTTAGGTTAGGTTAGGTTAGGTTAGGTTAGGTTAGGTTAGGTTAGGTTAGGTTAGGTTAGGTTAGGTTAGGTTAGGTTAGGTTAGGTTAGGTTAGGTTAGGTTAGGTTAGGTTAGGTTAGGTTAGGTTAGGTTAGGTTAGGACACCGATACAAAAAGCACGGACACGATTGATTCAAGTTTATGTCAGATTCGACGATTCGTCGTTTCACAAGTGAATTTCAGTGCGGGATCGCTGTTTCGCGTGCTAGATCAGTGCAGTTGCATGCGAATATGCGAAATTGGCACAGAAACTCCGATTCGGCAAGCCCGATCACGATTTATTCGACCTTATGTCAGATTCGACGGTTTTTCGTTTCAGAAGTGTATTTCAGGGCGGAATCGCTGTTTCGCGTGCTAGATCAGTTCATTTGCATGCAAATATGCGAAATCGGCACAGAAACACCGATTCAACAAGCACGGACACGATTGATTCAAGTTTATGTCAGATTCGACGATTTGTCGGTTCATAAGTGAATTTCAGTGCGGAATCGCTGTTTCGCGTGCTCGATCAGTGCATTTGCATGCGAATATGCGAAATTGGCACAGAAACTCCGATTCGGGAAGCCCGATCACGATTTATTCGACCTTATGTCAGATTAGACGATTCTTCGTTTCAGAAGTGTATTTCAGTGCGGTATCGCTGTTTCGCGTGCTAGATCAGTTCATTTGCATGCAAATATACGAAATTGGCACAGAAACTCCGATTCAATAAGCACGCACACGATTGATTCAAGTTTATGTCAGATTTTACGATTCTTCGTTTCACAAGTGAATTTCTGTGCGGAATCACTGTTTCGGGTGCTATATCAGTGCAGTTGCATGCGAATATGCGAAATTGACATAGAAAATCCAATTCGGCAAGCACGATCACGATTTATTCAATATTACATCAGATTCTACGGTTCATCGTTTCACAAGTCTATTTCTGTGCGGGATCGCTGCTTCGCGTGCTAAATCAGTTCATTTGCATGCAGATATGCGAAATTGGCACAGAAACTCCTATTCGGCAAGCACGGTGACGATTTATTCGACCATATGTCAGATACGACTGTTTTTCGTTTCAGAAGTGTATTTCAGGGCGGAATCGCTGTTTCGCGTGCTAGATCAGTTCATTTGCATGCAAATGTGCGAAATCGGCACAGAAACACCGATTCAACAAGCACGGACACGATTGATTCAAGTTTATGTCAGATTCGACGATTTGTCGTTTCACAAGTGAATTTCAGTGCGGAATCGCTGTTTCGCGTGCTAGATCAGTGCATTTGCATGCGAATATGCGAAATTGGCACAGAAACTCCGATTCGGCATGCACGGACACGATTTATTCAATATTACATCAGATTCTACGATTCATCGTTTCACAAGTCTGCTTCTGTGCGGGATCGCTCTTTCGCGTGCTAAATCAGTTTATTTGCTTGCAAATATGCGAAATTGGCACAGAAAGTCCGATTCGGCAAGCACGGACACGATTTATTCAATATTACATCAGATTCTACGATTCTTAGTTTCAAAAGTGTATTTCTGTGCGGGATCGCTTTTCCGCGTGATAGCTCAGTGCATTTGCATGCGAATATGCGAAATTGGCACAGAAACTCCGATTCGGGAAGTACGATCACGATTTATTCGACCTTATGTCAGATTCGACGATTCTTCGTTTCAGAAGTGTATTTCAGTGCGGTATCGCTGTTTCGCGTGCTAGATCAGTTCATTTGCATGCAAATATACGAAATTGGAACAGAAACTCCGATTCAATAAGCACGCACACGATTGATTCAAGTTTATGTCAGATTTTACGATTCTTCGTTTCACAAGTGAATTTCTGTGCGGAATCACTGTTTCGCGTGCTATATCAGTGCATTTGCATGCAAATATACGAAATTGGCACAGAAACTCCGATTCGGCGAGCACGGTCACGATTTCTTTGACCTCATGTCAGATTCGACGATTCTTCATTTCAGAAGTGTATTTTTGTGCGGGATCGCTGTTCCGGGTGATAGATCAGTGCATTTTCATGCAAATATGCGAAATTGACACAGAAACTCCGATTCGGCGAGCACGGTCACGATTTATTCGACCTTATGTCAGATTCGACGGTTCTTCGTTTCAGAAGTGTATTTCTGTGCGGGACCGCTGTTCCACGTGCTAGATCAGTTCATTTGCATGCAAATATGCAAAAGTGGCACAGAAACACCGATTCAAAAAGCACGGACACGATTGATTCAAGTTTATGTCAGATTCGACGATTCGTCGTTTCACAAGTGAATTTCAGTGCGGGATCGCTGTTTCGCGTGCTAGATCAGTGCAGTTGCATGCGAATATGCGAAATTGACATAGAAAATCCAATTCGGCAAGCACGATCACGATTTATTCAATATTACATCAGATTCTACGGTTCATCGTTTCACAAGTCTATTTCTGTGCGGGATCGCTGTTTCGCGTGCTCGATCAGTGCATTTGCATGCGAATATTCGAAATTGGCACAGAAACTCCGATTCGGGAAGCCCGATCACGATTTATTCGACCTTATGTCAGATTCGACTGTTTTTCGTTTCAGAAGTGTATTTCAGGGCGGAATCGCTGTTTCGCGTGCTAGATCAGTTCATTTGCATGCAAATATACGAAATTGGCACAGAAACACCGATACAAAAAGCACGGACACGATTGATTCAAGTTTATGTCAGATTCGACGATTCGTCGTTTCACAAGTGAATTTCAGTGCGGGATCGCTGTTTCGCGTGCTAGATCAGTGCAGTTGCATGCGAATATGCGAAATTGGCACAGAAACTCCGATTCGGCAAGCCCGATCACGATTTATTCGACCTTATGTCAGATTCGACGGTTTTTCGTTTCAGAAGTGTATTTCAGGGCGGAATCGCTGTTTCGCGTGCTAGATCAGTTCATTTGCATGCAAATATGCGAAATCGGCACAGAAACACCGATTCAACAAGCACGAACACGATTGATTCAAGTTTATGTCAGATTCGACGATTTGTCGTTTCACAAGTGAATTTCAGTGCGGAATCGCTGTTTCGCGTGCTCGATCAGTGCATTTGCATGCGAATATGCGAAATTGGCACAGAAACTCCGATTCGGGAAGCCCGATCACGATTTATTCGACCTTATGTCAGATTCGACTGTTTTTCGTTTCAGAAGTGTATTTCAGGGCGGAATCGCTGTTTCGCGTGCTAGATCGGTTCATTTGCATGCAAATATGCGAAATCGGCACAGAAACACCGATTCAACAAGCACGGACACGATTGATTCAAGTTTATGTCAGATTCGACGATTTGTCGTTTCACAAGTGAATTTCAGTGCGGAATCGCTGTTTCGCGTGCTAGATCAGTGCATTTGCATGCGAATATGCGAAATTGGCACAGAAACTCCGATTCGGCATGCACGGACACGATTTATTCAATATTACATCAGATTCTACGATTCATCGTTTCACAAGTCTATTTCTGTGCGGAATCGCTCTTTCGCGTGCTAAATCAGTTTATTTGCTTGCAAATATGCGAAATTGGCACAGAAAGTCCGATTCGGCAAGCACGGACACGATTTATTCAATATTACATCAGATTCTACGATTCTTCGTTTCACAAGTCTATTTCTGTGCGGGATCGCTGTTCCGCGTGATAGCTCAGTGCATTTGCATGCGAATATGCGAAATTGGCACAGAAACTCCGATTCGGGAAGTACGATCACGATTTATTCGACCTTATGTCAGATTAGACGATTCTTCGTTTCAGAAGTGTATTTCAGTGCGGTATCGCTGTTTCGCGTGCTAGATCAGTTCATTTGCATGCAAATATACGAAATTGGCACAGAAACTCCGATTCAATAAGCACGCACACGATTGATTCAAGTTTATGTCAGATTTTACGATTCTTCGTTTCACAAGTGAATTTCTGTGCGGAATCACTGTTTCGCGTGCTATATCAGTGCATTTGCATGCAAATATACGAAATTGGCACAGAAACTCCGATTCGGCGAGCACGGTCACGATTTATTTGACCTCATGTCAGATTCGACGATTCTTCATTTCAGAAGTGTATTTCAGTGCGGTATCGCTGTTTCGCGTGCTAGATCAGTTCATTTGCATGCAAATATACGAAATTGGCACAGAAACTCCGATTCAATAAGCACGCACACGATTGATTCAAGTTTATGTCAGATTTTACGATTCTTCGTTTCACAAGTGAATTTCTGTGCGGAATCACTGTTTCGGGTGCTATATCAGTGCAGTTGCATGCGAATATGCGAAATTGACATAGAAAATCCAATTCGGCAAGCACGATCACGATTTATTCAATATTACATCAGATTCTACGGTTCATCGTTTCACAAGTCTATTTCTGTGCGGGATCGCTGCTTCGCGTGCTAAATCAGTTCATTTGCATGCAGATATGCGAAATTGGCACAGAAACTCCTATTCGGCAAGCACGGTGACGATTTATTCGACCATATGTCAGATACGACTGTTTTTCGTTTCAGAAGTGTATTTCAGGGCGGAATCGCTGTTTCGCGTGCTAGATCAGTTCATTTGCATGCAAATGTGCGAAATCGGCACAGAAACACCGATTCAACAAGCACGGACACGATTGATTCAAGTTTATGTCAGATTCGACGATTTGTCGTTTCACAAGTGAATTTCAGTGCGGAATCGCTGTTTCGCGTGCTAGATCAGTGCATTTGCATGCGAATATGCGAAATTGGCACAGAAACTCCGATTCGGCATGCACGGACACGATTTATTCAATATTACATCAGATTCTACGATTCATCGTTTCACAAGTCTGCTTCTGTGCGGGATCGCTCTTTCGCGTGCTAAATCAGTTTATTTGCTTGCAAATATGCGAAATTGGCACAGAAAGTCCGATTCGGCAAGCACGGACACGATTTATTCAATATTACATCAGATTCTACGATTCTTAGTTTCAAAAGTGTATTTCTGTGCGGGATCGCTTTTCCGCGTGATAGCTCAGTGCATTTGCATGCGAATATGCGAAATTGGCACAGAAACTCCGATTCGGGAAGTACGATCACGATTTATTCGACCTTATGTCAGATTCGACGATTCTTCGTTTCAGAAGTGTATTTCAGTGCGGTATCGCTGTTTCGCGTGCTAGATCAGTTCATTTGCATGCAAATATACGAAATTGGAACAGAAACTCCGATTCAATAAGCACGCACACGATTGATTCAAGTTTATGTCAGATTTTACGATTCTTCGTTTCACAAGTGAATTTCTGTGCGGAATCACTGTTTCGCGTGCTATATCAGTGCATTTGCATGCAAATATACGAAATTGGCACAGAAACTCCGATTCGGCGAGCACGGTCACGATTTCTTTGACCTCATGTCAGATTCGACGATTCTTCATTTCAGAAGTGTATTTTTGTGCGGGATCGCTGTTCCGGGTGATAGATCAGTGCATTTTCATGCAAATATGCGAAATTGACACAGAAACTCCGATTCGGCGAGCACGGTCACGATTTATTCGACCTTATGTCAGATTCGACGGTTCTTCGTTTCAGAAGTGTATTTCTGTGCGGGACCGCTGTTCCACGTGCTAGATCAGTTCATTTGCATGCAAATATGCAAAAGTGGCACAGAAACACCGATTCAAAAAGCACGGACACGATTGATTCAAGTTTATGTCAGATTCGACGATTCGTCGTTTCACAAGTGAATTTCAGTGCGGGATCGCTGTTTCGCGTGCTAGATCAGTGCAGTTGCATGCGAATATGCGAAATTGACATAGAAAATCCAATTCGGCAAGCACGATCACGATTTATTCAATATTACATCAGATTCTACGGTTCATCGTTTCACAAGTCTATTTCTGTGCGGGATCGCTGTTTCGCGTGCTCGATCAGTGCATTTGCATGCGAATATTCGAAATTGGCACAGAAACTCCGATTCGGGAAGCCCGATCACGATTTATTCGACCTTATGTCAGATTCGACTGTTTTTCGTTTCAGAAGTGTATTTCAGGGCGGAATCGCTGTTTCGCGTGCTAGATCAGTTCATTTGCATGCAAATATACGAAATTGGCACAGAAACACCGATACAAAAAGCACGGACACGATTGATTCAAGTTTATGTCAGATTCGACGATTCGTCGTTTCACAAGTGAATTTCAGTGCGGGATCGCTGTTTCGCGTGCTAGATCAGTGCAGTTGCATGCGAATATGCGAAATTGGCACAGAAACTCCGATTCGGCAAGCCCGATCACGATTTATTCGACCTTATGTCAGATTCGACGGTTTTTCGTTTCAGAAGTGTATTTCAGGGCGGAATCGCTGTTTCGCGTGCTAGATCAGTTCATTTGCATGCAAATATGCGAAATCGGCACAGAAACACCGATTCAACAAGCACGAACACGATTGATTCAAGTTTATGTCAGATTCGACGATTTGTCGTTTCACAAGTGAATTTCAGTGCGGAATCGCTGTTTCGCGTGCTCGATCAGTGCATTTGCATGCGAATATGCGAAATTGGCACAGAAACTCCGATTCGGGAAGCCCGATCACGATTTATTCGACCTTATGTCAGATTCGACTGTTTTTCGTTTCAGAAGTGTATTTCAGGGCGGAATCGCTGTTTCGCGTGCTAGATCGGTTCATTTGCATGCAAATATGCGAAATCGGCACAGAAACACCGATTCAACAAGCACGGACACGATTGATTCAAGTTTATGTCAGATTCGACGATTTGTCGTTTCACAAGTGAATTTCAGTGCGGAATCGCTGTTTCGCGTGCTAGATCAGTGCATTTGCATGCGAATATGCGAAATTGGCACAGAAACTCCGATTCGGCATGC